>NC_091996.1:10845758-11029209 GCF_044704955.1 Pristiophorus japonicus | reverse complement strand
AAAAATCTTGTCTACATTTAGAAGATCAGGCGTAGGTTACAAATCAGGCGTAGGGAATGCGGGGAGGGGGGGGGGGTTTAAAGGGAAGTTTACAAACATTAAACACTTCAGTTTTACAAATAAAGAGCCATCATCAATAATAAATGATAAATACATCAATAAATCAATCAATAAATCAATCAAAAAAAAATTTATAAAAAAAAATTAAAATCAATAAATAAAACATTTTCTACTTACTGACTGCAGCACCGGGTCCTCCAACAGCGTGCTGGGACGGCCTCCCCAGTGTGTCTCTATCTCTCTGTCTGTCTGTGTGTGTCTCTCACTCTCCGTCAGTGTCTGTGTTTCTGACAGCGAGGGGAGGGGCAGAAGGGGGGTGGGGGTTAGGGGGGAAAGGAGGGGGGGAAGGAGGGAAGGAGAGAGGAGGGAGGGAGCGAGGGAAGGAGAGAGGAGGGAGGGAGCGAGGGAAGGAGAGAGGAGGGAGGGAGCGAGGGAGGGAAGGAGGGAGGGAGGGAGGGAGGGAGGGAGGGAAGGAGGGAGGGAGGGAGGGAGGGAGGGAGGGAAGGAGGGAGGGAGGGAGGGAGGGAGGGAGGGAGGGAAGGAGGGAAGGAGGGAAGGAGGGAGGGAGGGAGGGAGGGAAGGAGAGAGGGAGGGAAGGAGAGAGGGAGGGAAGGAGAGAGGGAGGGAAGGAGAGAGGGAGGGAAGGAGAGAGGGAGGGAGGGAGGGAGGGAGGGAGGGAGGGAGGGAGGGAGGGAGGGAGGGAAGGAGGGAGGGAAGGAGGGAGGGAAGGAGAGAGGGAGGGAAGGAGAGAGGGAGGGAAGGAGAGAGGGAGGGAAGGAGAGAGGGAGGGAAGGAGAGAGGGAGGGAAGGAGAGAGGGAGGGAAGGAGAGAGGGAGGGAAGGAGAGAGGGAGGGAAGGAGAGGGGGAGGGAAGGAGAGGGGGAGGGAAGGAGAGGGGGAGGGAAGGAGAGGGGGAGGGAAGGAGAGGGGGAGGGAAGGAGAGGGGGAGGGAAGGAGAGGGGGAGGGAAGGAGAGGGGGAGGGAAGGAGAGGGGGAGGGAAGGAGAGGGGGAGGGAAGGAGAGGGGGAGGGAAGGAGAGAGGGAGGGGAGGAGAGAGGGAGGGAAGGAGAGAGGGAGGGAAGGAGAGAGGGAGGGAAGGAGAGAGGGAGGGAAGGAGAGAGGGAGGGAAGGAGAGAGGGAGGGAAGGAGAGAGGGAGGGAAGGAGAGAGGGAGGGAAGGAGAGAGGGAGGGAAGGAGAGAGGGAGGGAAGGAGAGAGGGAGGGAAGGAGAGAGGGAGGGAAGGAGAGAGGGAGGGAAGGAGAGAGGGAGGGAAGGAGAGAGGGAGGGAAGGAGAGAGGGAGGGAAGGAGAGAGGGAGGGAAGGAGAGAGGGAGGGAAGGAGAGAGGGAGGGAAGGAGAGAGGGAGGGAAGGAGAGAGGGAGGGAAGGAGAGAGGGAGGGAAGGAGAGAGGGAGGGAAGGAGAGAGGGAGGGAAGGAGAGAGGGAGGGAAGGAGAGAGGGAGGGAAGGAGAGAGGGAGGGAAGGAGAGAGGGAGGGAAGGAGAGAGGGAGGGAAGGAGAGAGGGGAGGAAGGAGAGAGAGAGAAGGAGAGAGGGAGGGAAGGAGAGAGGGAGGGAAGGAGAGAGGGAGGGAAGGAGAGAGGGAGGGAAGGAGAGGGAGGGAAGGAGAGAGGGAGGGAAGGAGAGAGGGAGGGAAGGAGAGAGGGAGGGAAGGAGAGAGGGAGGGAAGGAGAGAGGGAGGGAAGGAGAGAGGGAGGGAAGGAGAGAGGGAGGGAAGGAGAGAGGGAGGGAAGGAGAGAGGGAGGGAAGGAGAGAGGGAGGGAGAGGGAGAGAGGGAGGGAAGGAGAGAGGGAGGGAAGGAGAGAGGGAGGGAAGGAGAGAGGGAGGGAAGGAGAGAGGGAGGGAAGGAGAGAGGGAGGGAGGAGAGAGGGAGGGGAGGAGAGAGGGAGGGGAGGAGAGAGGGAGGGAGGAGAGAGGGAGGGGAGGAGAGAGGGAGGGAGGAGAGAGGGAGGGGAAGAGAGGAGAGGGGAGGAGAGGAGAGGGGAGGAGAGGGGAGGAGAGGGGAGGGGAGGGGGAGGGAGGGGGAGGGAGGGAAGGAGAGCGGAGGGGAGGGAGGGAGGGAAGGAAGGAGGAGGGGAGGGAGGGAAGGATGGAGAGGGGAGGGAGGGAGGGAAGGAAGGAGAGGGGAAGGAAGGAAGGAGAGGGGAGGGAGGGAAGGATGGAGAGGGGAGGGAGGGAGGGAAGGAAGGAGAGGGGAGGGAGGGAAGGAGAGGGGAGGGAGGGAGGGAGGGAAGGAAGGAGAGGGGAGGGAGGGAGGGAAGGAAGGAGAGGGGAGGGAGGGAGGGAAGGAAGGAGAGGGGAGGGAAGGAAGGAGAGGGGAGGGAGGGAGGGAAGGAAGGAGAGGGGAGGGAGGGATGGAAGGAAGGAGGGGGGAGGGAGGGAGGGAAGGAAGGAGAGGGGAGGGAGGGAGGGAAGGAAGGAGAGGGGAGGGAGGGAGGGAAGGAAGGAGAGGGGAGGGAGGGAGGGAGGAAGGAAGGAGAGGGGAGGGGAAGGAAGGAGAGGGGAGGAAGGAGAGGGGAGGGAGGGAAGGGAGGGAGGGAAGGAAGGAGAGGGGAGGGAGGGAGGGAAGGAAGGAGAGGGGAGGGAGGGAGAGCGGCGGAGGGAGAGGGGAGGGAGGGAGGGGGAGGGAGGGAGGGAAGGAGACGGGAGGGAGGGAAGGAGAGGGGAGGGAGGGAGGGAAGGAGAGGGGAGGGAGGGAGGGAAGGAGAGGGGAGGGAGGGAGAGAAGGAGAGGGGAGGGAGGGAGGGAAGGAGAGGGGAGGGAGGGAGGGATGGAGAGGGGAGGGAGGGAGGGAAGGAGAGGGGAGGGAGGGAGGGAAGGAGAGGGGAGGGAGGGAGGGAAGGAGAGGGGAGGGAGGGAGGGAAGGAGAGGGGAGGGAGGGAGGGAAGGAGAGGGGAGGGAGGGAGGGAAGGAGAGGGGAGGGAGGGAGGGAAGGAGAGGGGAGGGAGGGAGGGAAGGAGAGGGGAGGGAGGGAGGGAAGGAGAGGGGAGGGAGGGAGGGAAGGGAGGGAGAAAAGGAGGCTGAACGGCCGGGCCCAAGACTTCGGGCTGGATTTCCAGGTAGGTGGCGTCGGGCCGCGGAGTGGGGGGGATGGGAAAAGAGAGTCGCGGAGGTCTGGGGGGCGTGAGAAGAAGAGTCGCGGAGGTCGGGGGGGGGGGGGGGCGGGGAAGAGAGAGTCGCGGAAGTTGGGGGGTGTGGGAAGCGGAGGTCGGGTCGGGTCGCCGGGCTGGGGGGGGTGGGGGGAGTTGGGGGGAGTTGGGGGAGCGGAGGTCGGGTCGCTACGGTGGGGAGAGCGGGGGTCGGGTCGGGTCCGGTCGGGTGGGAGGTGAGCCTTATCCACGCAGCCCCAGTGAGGCCATTCGGCCAGGGCTAGGGGCTGTGTGCTTCGGGCCCCTCCCACAGTTTTGGTCGCCTGGAGCTACTGCACATGCGCACCCACTGTAGCGCGCATGTGCAGATGTCCCGGCACTGTTTCCATCCCAGGGACCTGGCTCCGCCCCCCACAGCTCATGCTGCGCCGTGCCCAGCTCCAGAGGACCTGCAGGGAGCCGGAGAATAGGTGAGTTTTTTTTGTGCCGCGAAAAATGGGCGTCCAAGTCCGGGCTGCGCCGTTTTAGGCACGGCCCAAAACTTGGACCCGTTGTTTCCACTGGTCGGGGAGACTGGAACTAGGGGGCACAGCCTCAAAATACGGGGGAGCCAATTTAAAACTGAATTGAGAAGGAATTTTTTCTCCCAGAGGGTTGTGAATCTGTGGAATTCTCTGCCCAAGGAAGCAGTTGAGGCTAGCTCATTGAATGTATTCAAGTCACAGATAGATAGATTTTTAACCAATAAGGGAATTAAGGGTTACGGGGAGCGGGCGGGTAAGTGGAGCTGTGTCCACGGCCAGATCAGCCATGATCTTTTTGAATGTCGGAGCAGGCTCGAGGGGCTAGATGGCCTACTCCTGTTCCTAATTCTTATGTTCTTATGAAATCACAGAATAGAACGAGACCATCGTGCCTGTGCCGGCTCTTTGAAAGAGCTTTACAATTAGTCCACTCCCCCACTCTTTCCCCACAGCCATGCAATTTTTTCCCTTCAAGTATTTATCCAATTCCCTTTTGAAAGTTACGTTTGAAGCTGCTTCCACTGCCCTTTCAGGCAGCGCGTTCCAGCTCATAACTCGCTGGCAAAAAATGGTTTTCCTCATTTCGCCTCTGGTTCTTTTGTCTATTTTTACACTTTGCTCTTATGCTCAGCACGAGTGAGGTTTCTTCTGTGCTTTATGCATAAGTGAAATGTTAAATATATTCTTTATCAATGCATTCCTGATTGTGTTATTTACAGTGTTCCCTGCCAATTTTTCATTGCATCTTAGGGCAGGCAGGGGGCAGACCACAGTCCGGGTTTATGCACTCGGACACACCCCTGCTTCTGTGCAACTCCCCCTCCCTGTTTCCCAGTGGCTCGACCCAGCAGTGCCGTGCACTTGTCCATCTTGCTGATGAGACGTTAAACTGAGGCCCCGTCTCAAACAAGGCCAGGAATGGGTTGTTAATGGGCCGAACATCGCGGCCTCTCCGGGTGCGTACAACGTGCGCACTCACCCGAAGAGGCCTCGCCAATGCCTGTTCTCGGGGCGCGATGCGCATGCGCCCAGAACCGGCTTTTCCTCGACAGATCTAACACATCTCCGCAGGATAGACATCCGCAGGGCAGCGATCTGGGCTATTTGCCCATCTCTTCCCCAGCGAATGTCCTTCAAACTCTTATGCCTGGTAAAAGCAGGCGTATAGCCTACTTTTACCAGCGTAAGAGTTCTAAAACATAGAAAAATTTAATGTAATCACTCATTTATGTATTAAAAACCTTGGCCATTAAGGTAAGTTTCTGTTTAATCCTATTAAAACACAAAAATAAATTCTAAATTGTTTGTTTTCTAAAACATTTAATTACATTCAATTTCAATTAATTTTAAATGTGGGAGGTGTTTTTTTTATTTTATTTATTGTGTTGCGTTTCTTGCTTTAGGGGGTTATTATCATTGATAGCAATGGGAGCTCCGTACAATCAGAGCTCCCATTATTATCAATGGGAACACTCCATAGTGATTGGTGGTCCAGGCCCACGAACACGGACCTGGAGGACATGTTCCCGTGCACTGCACAGTGAATGGAGGCCTCCGACCGCAATCCTATGTTCCTCCGAGACCATCAGGTATTTTCGTTAAAAGATTTCGGGTCAGGAGCGTTCATCCGAAGGAAGCCTCCGACCGCAATTTCCCCCCTAATATTCCTGGGTACCAAGTATTGAGAGAGAAGGAAAAAGAGGAGAGGGCATGGCAGTATTGATTAAGGATGATGATATGGTTCTAAATATAAAGGATTTACTTGATGGCTCTAGGACTGAATCTACTTGGCCTGAGTTGAGGAACAGAAGAGGAGCTGTTACATTATTGGGAGTTTTTTTTTAAATAGAGCTTCAAACAGTGAGAAGATAGATGAGCAAATTTCAAAGGCGTGTAACAAAAATATAGTAATATTAGGAGACTTTCAATACTCTAATATGGGAAAAACATAGTGCTAAGGATAGGGAAGGAAAGAATTCCTGATAGGTGCACAGGAGAACTCTCTCGATCAGTATGTCTCCAGTCCAAGGAATGAAGCGGTGTTGTATCTGGTTCTGGGAAATGAAGTGGGGCTGGTGCAGTGTGCTACAGTAAATCATCCACTTAATGTCTTCACGCATTCCTGGCTGGCCTCCCACATTCTACCCTATGTAAACCAGAGGTGATCTAAAACTCGGCAGCCCGTGTCCTAACTCGCACCAAGTCCCGCTCAATCATCACCCCTGTGCTCGCTGACCTACATTGGCTTTCGGTTACGCAATGCCTCGATTTCAAAATTCTCATCCTTGTTTTCAAACCCTCCATGGCCCCACCCCTCCCCATCTCTGTAATCTCCTCTAGCCCCCCACCCCCTCCCAGAGATATCTGCGCTCCTGAGCAGGAATTCAGAAGAATGAGGTGATCTTATCGAAACGTATAAGATTATGAGGGGGCTTGACAAATTGGATGCAGAGAGGATGTTTCCATTGATGGGGGAGACTAGAACTAGGGGGCATAATCTTAGAATAAGGGGACGCCCATTTAAAACTGAGATGAGGAGGAATTTCTTCTCTCGGGGTTGTAAATCTGTGGAATTCGCTGCCTCAGAGAGCTGTGGAAGCTGGGTCATTGAATAAATTTAAGACAGAGATAGACAGTTTCTTAACCGATAAGCGAATAAGGGGTTATGGGGAGCGGGCAGGGAAGTGGACTCGAGTCCATGATCAGATCAGCCATGATCTTATTAAACGGCGGAGCAGGCTCGAGGGGCCACATGGTCTACTCCTGCTCCTATTTCTTATGTTCTTATTATCCCTGATTATAATCACTCAGCCATTGGTGGCCGTTTCTTCTGTTGCCTCAGCCTTAAGCTCTGGAACTCCCTGATTAAACCTCTACGCCTCTCTTTCCTCCTTTAAGATGTTCCTTAAAACCTACCGTTGTGACCAAGCTTTTAGTCACCTGCCCTAATTTCTTCTTAAGTGACTCGGTGTTAAATTTTTTGTCTCATAATACTCCTGTGAAGCGCCTTGGGACGTTTCACTACATTAAAGGTGCTATGTAAAGTTGCCAAGGGAGTCAAGGGGTTATGGGGGAACAGGCAGGGAAGTGGAGTTGAGCCCAAGATCAGATCAGCCATGATCTTATTGAATGGCGGAGCAGGCTCGAGGGCCCAAATTGCCTACTCCTGCTGCTATTTCTTATGTTGAGTCATTTATAGTATACTGTCTTTCCATGTTAGTCCTCCCAAAGTGACAAGTCCCAAGGTTGGAAAAGTTAGGACTGTTCTCCTTAGAAGAGAGAAGGTTAAGAGGTGACCTAATAGAGGTTTTCAAGACGGTGAGCGGTTTTGATAGAGTGAATAGTGTAAAACGATTCCCCTCTGGCGAGTGGGTCTGTAACTTGAGGTCATAGATTCAAAATCACTGGAAAAAGATCTAGAGGGGAGATGAGGAGACATTTTTCACTGAGTTGTCGGGATCGGGAATGTTCTACCTGAAAAGGTGGTGGAAGCTGATTCCATAAATCATTTTAAAACAGAGTTGGACAGGTATTTGGGGATGAGAAACTTACAGGGTTACGGACACAAAGCGAGGATGTGGGACTGAGCACCACTGCTCTTTCAAAGAGCCAGTACTGGCACGGCGGGCCGAATGGCCTCCTTCTATGCTGTAAGTTTCTGTGATTCTATGAGAAAGCGCAGTTTGAAAACAATAAAACACAGCAGTACCGAACCTGTCAAAGAACTTTATACTGTACTCAATGTACCCAACAAGAGAAGTGCATTTAGCTAGGAAAGACACAATGTTTCAATAAATAGTAAGTACATCGAATTTATTGTTTTGAAGACTGGGACAACTTTTTTGTTATGGGGCGGAGGGGCGGGGGGGGGGGGCGCGGAAAGGGAAAGGATATTTCCCAGGAATCCCAGGAAATTACACAATAGATTTGGACAAAGGACACCCTTCGGTCCATTTCGCTTTTTCTTTCTGAATACTAGCCTGACTGTCTCCTTGTTCCAGCACCCAAGTTTATTACAACAACTTGTATTTATATAGCACCCAACGTGGGAAAACATCCCAAGGCGCTTCACAGGAGGTGTAATCAGATCAATCACCCGATGTGCTCTTGGCTGGCCTTCCGTCTTTCACCTTCTGTAAACTTGAGCTCATCCAAAACTCGACTGCTTGTATCCTAACCCGCACCAAGTCCGGCTCACCCATCACCCCTGTGCTTGGTGGCTGAACACGTGTCCTCAATCTTAGTGACAAATAAGTCCGTGAGCTCCTCACACTGGTTGCTGGAGGCGAGGGTGGAGAGGGCAGAGGAGAGGGAGTTTAAGGAGACGGTTGGAAGTGGAGAAAAGAAGTTTATCTTTATCCCTCCAGGTGCCCCTTTTTCAAAATAATTTTAAGAAATTAGAGTACTGTATGAAGAATAAGGAGCCTTTTGAGGTGGCATAAAGAAATAAGTGAGGTCCAGGTGTTGGAGGGGTGTGCTATGAGGACAGATTGGTTAAAAAAAGACTTGCATTTATATAGCGCCTTTCACAATCACCGGACGTCTCAACACGCTTTACAGCCAATGAAGTACTTTCGGAGTGTAGTCACTGTTGTAATGTAGGAAACGCAGCAGCCAATTTGCGCACAGCAAGCTCTCACAAACAGCAATATGATAATGACCAGATAATCTGTTGTTTTGTTATGTTGATTGAGGGATAAATATTGGCCAGGAAACCGGGGATAACTCCCCTCTGCTCTTCTTCAAAATAGTGCCATGAGATCTTTTACGTCCACCTGAGAGAGCAGACGGAGCCTCGGTGTAATGTCTCATCTGAAAGACGGCACACCTGAGACAGTGCAGCTCTCCCTCAGCACTGCACTGGGAGTGTCAGCCTAGATTTATGTGCTCAAGTCCCTGGAGTGGGACCTAAACCTACAACCTTTTGACTCAAAGGCGAGTGTGCTGCCCACTGAGCCCCAGCTGACACAGAGGCTAGGGCACTTCATCCCGAATGAGAGACATCTTTCGAAGGATATGATGTTAAATGGGATGAAGAAATTAAACCCGAAACAGACATTTCCCAGGATGATCCGAGAGTAGCGAGCAGTTCCAGTCGTCTTAAGAGGAGTCTTTTCTTAAATCTGCCCAGTCTGTGTAACTAAACACTCCCTGGCGTCAGTCTTAAATTTACCCTTCACGTCCTTGAACGAATACCCTCTTTTTCTGCGAGTCCAGCCTATCTGAAAGTAGCTTTTTCAGGTTTATTTTCTTCATCCCACTTAGAATCATATCCTTCTGACATTGTCTCATATCAGGGATGAAGAGTCCCAGCTGAACCAATCCTTCCTCACAGTGCACCCTCTCGTAACGTTTTTTTACAGCGCCTCGGAGGGCTCCTTATTCCTTCATACAGTACTCTCATGTTCTTTAAATTATTATTTTTTTTTTTAAAAAGCGACACTGGTCAATACACCTGGCGAGATACTCAGGCTGGCAATACGAGGGCACCGCATATGGGCAATGCGACTTGCCATCAAGGGCAAGAAAAGTAATAATTGCACACAGGTAACATTTTATATTATTGGAGGGGGGAATGCACTCCCCCTCCCCCCACATTAAGCAGGCCACTCAATCCCCTAACGACATTTTCAAAAAGGGAAAAAGAATCAGACTTCAATTCCCTGCCCAATAACTAAAACTATTGGCAGGCTAATTCTGTGCTTCATATGAAGAACACACTTTAAATTTTAAAAAAGGTGGAATTAAATTAAATTAAATACTGCAAACATAGCTTTACTCACATACACATAAGTATATTATATATAAACATATACACAGATATATATTATACATACACAGGTATATATATATATATAGACACACAATATATACACAGGCACATCATACACAGATGTATATATACATACACACGCACGCACATATGCACGCACACATCCACGCACACTTATGCACACGCACACTTACGCTGCCTGGAAGAGTGGTGGATGCAGAAACCCTCGCCACTTTTAAGAGATGGTTAAAGTACCGTAACATGCAGGGTTACGGACCTAGAGCTGGTAATTGGGATTAGAATAGATGACCTTTCATTGGTCAGCGCAGATATAAATGGTAAGTCCTGCAGGGAATAGAATACGGCCAGGGTGATCTCCTGGACTAGTTTCGATCGCCTGGATGGGTCGGAGAGAAATTTTCCCAGATTTTTTCCTCCCTAAATTGACCTGGGTTTTAATCTGGTTTTTGCCTCTCCCAGGAGATCACATGGCTCCAGTTGGGGTAGAGTGTAGACGTTTTTAGTATAAGGGATGTTGTAGTGGTGTGGGCGGACTGGTTGGGCTGGGTGCTCTTTGCCTTTCTATTATTGTTCATGGGTTTGCACGTAACCTTTAGGGCTGCTGACAAAGGGCCGTGCGGCTCTTTGTCGGCCGGCGCAGACGCGATGAGCCGAAATGGCCTCCTTCTGCGCTGTAAATTTCTATGTTTCCATACGCACACTTATATGCACACACACACACTTATAAGCACACACATACTTATCCCATACAAGAGATTAATGTGCAAAGTTAAAGCACATGGGATTGGGGGTAGTGTGCTGACGTGGATTGAGAACTGGTTGGCAGAGAGGAAGCAAAGAGTAGGAGTAAATGGGTACTTTTCAGAATGGCAGGCAGTGACTAGTGGGGTACCGCAAGGTTCTGTGCTGGGGCCCCAGCTGTTTACATTGTACATTAATGATTTAGACGAGGGGATTAAATGTAGTATCTCCAAATTTGCGGATGACACTAAGTTGGGTGGCAGTGTGAGCTGCGAGGAGGATGCTATGAGGCTGCAGAGTGACTTGGATAGGTTAGGTGAGTGGGCAAATGTATGGCAGATGAAGTATAATGTGGATAAATGTGAGGTTATCCACTTTGGTGGTAAAAACAGAGAGACAGACTATTATCTGAATGCTGGCAGATTAGGAAAAGGGGAGGTGCAACGAGACCTGGGAGTCATGGTACATCAGTCATTGAAGGTTGGCATGCAGGTACAGCAGGCGGTTAAGAAAGCAAATGGCATGTTGGCCTTCATAGCGAGGGGATTTGAGTACAGGGGCAGGGAGGTGTTACTACAGTTGTACAGGGCCTTGGTAAGGCCACACCTGGAGTATTGTGTACAGTTTTGGTCTCCTAACTTGAGGAAGGACATTCTTGCTATTGAGGGAGTGCAGCGAAGGTTCACCAGACTGATTCCCGGGATGGCGGGACTGACATAATCACTGGGCTTGTATTCAGTGGAGTTCAGAAGAATGAGAGGGGATCTCATAGAAACGTTTAAAATTCTGACGGGTTTAGACAGGTTAGATGCAGGAAGAATGTTCCCACTGTTGGGGAAGTCCAGAACCAGGGGTCACAGTCTAAGGATAAGGGGTAAGCCATTTAGGACCAAGATGAGGAGAAACTTCTTCAACCAGAGATTGGTGAACCTGTGGAATTCTCTACCACAGAAAGTTGTTGAGGCCAATTCACTAAATATATTCAAAAAGGAGTTAGATGAAGTCCTTACTACTAGGAGGATCAAGGAGTATGGCGAGAAAGCAGGAATGGGGTACTGAAGTTGCATGTTCAGCCATGAACTCATTGAATGGTGGTGCAGGCTCGAAGGGCCGAATGGGCTTACTCCTGCACCTATTTTATATGTTTTTATATATACACACACTCACACATATACACACACACACACACATATAGAGACACATAATATAAATATACAAAATATAGATAAAATATATATACACACACACACACACACACACACACACATATATATATATATATATGCATACCGGTATATGTGTATACACACACACACGCAGATATACACACACAGATATATATACATGCATATATACACACACATACACACACACACGCATATACACACACACATACACACACACACGCATATACACACACACATACACACACACACGCATATACACACACACGCATAATATAAATATATAAAATATATATAAAATATACACACACACACATACACGCAGTTATATATACACAATATATATATATATTTATACACACACATGCATATATGTGTACACACGCACATGTATATATCACAGATATATATATTTAAAAAATATATATACACACACACATAGACGCAGATATATATATACACATATATGTGTATACACGCACACATACGCAGATGTATATATCACAGATATATATATATATACACACACACATATATACATGCATATATATATCATCATAGGCGGTCCCGTGTATCGAGGATGTCTTGCCAAAAAGTGCTGAGTTCATAGGTGTTTCAATGAAGGACCTAATATTCCAGGTCCCGAATTACATCCTGAAGGGTGGAAGATGCCTGTGCGTGGATTTTTTTTTAACGTGTGTTAGCCGTTGCACACCAATCACCACATGGGCTTGACAGAGCTAGGCTTTGGTCTAGTGGCAAGGATTAACCAAGACAACTGGAGACCAGCTATGCTGCACGGACCTAGTGCACACACATATCAGTGTGGGCTGGCCCATGCTGCCCCTGGGGCCATGCCTCTTCTAGGACCCGAAACACACACACAGATATATAGACACACGCACAGACATATAGACACACGCACAGACATAGACATATGTATATACACGTATGTATATCAACGCACAGATACATACACGTATGTGTATACACGCAGAGATATACACGCGGATATGCACACACGTATATACACACGGATACACGCAGATATACACATATGTAAATACACGCAGATATATATACACACGTAAATACACGCAGATATATATACACGCACGTAAATACACGCAGATATATACACGCATGTAAATACACATGCAGACATATACGCGTATGTAAATACACACACGTATGTATATACACGCATATATAAACGAATGTATATACACGCACATATAAATATATATACACGCAGATATATAAACGTATGTATATATATACACACACACACATATACAGACACACATATATAGATATACACAGGCACACACACAGACACACATATACATATACATACAGACACACATATATACACACACACACACATATATACACACACACGCACAGATATACACACATATATACATACACACACACATATACATATACACACATATACATATACACACACACACACATATACATATACACACATATACATATACACACACACACATATACACACACACACACACACATACACACACACACACACATACACACACACACACACACACACATATACATACACACACATATACATACACACACATATACATACACATACAAACACACACACATACACATACAAACACACACACATACACACATAAATATACACACACAAACAAATACACACACAAATACACACACACACACATATACATACACACACACACAAATATACACACACACACACAAATATACACACACACAAATATACACACACACAAATATACACACACACAAATATACACACACACAAATATACACACACACAAATATACACACACACAAATATACACACACACAAATATACACACACACAAATATACACACACACAAATATACACACACACAAATATACACACACATACACATAAATATACACACACATATACACATAAATATACACACACATATACACATAAATATACACACACATATACACATAAATATACACACACATATACACATAAATATACACACATATATACACACAAATATACACACACACACACGCATATATGTGTATACACGCACACACGCAGATGTATATGATATATATACACACACACCATACACATACACACACAAATATATATACACACACAATATAAATATATAAAACATATTATATATATATATATATACACATACACGCAGATATATATACACATAATATATATATATACACACATGCATATACGTGTATACACAAACACACACGCAGATGTATATATCACAGAGATATATATACACACACACACATACACACAGAGATATATATACACACACACACACATACATGCACATATATATCATCATAGGCGGTCCCTCGTATCGAGGATGTCTTGCCAAAAAGGGCTGAGTTCATAGGTGTTTCAATGAAGGACCTAATATTCCAGGTCCCGAATTACACCCTGAAGGATGGAAGATGCCTGTGCGTGGATTTTTTTTAACATGTGGTGGCCGTTGCACACCAGTCACCACATGGGCTTGACAGAGCTAGATTTTGGTCTAGTGGCAAGGATTAACCAAGATAACTGGAGACCAGCTCTGCTGAACGGACCTAGTGCGCGCACATATCGCAGTGTGGGCTGGCCCGTGTTGCCCCTGGGCCCTCGCCTCTTCTGGGTCCCGAAACACATATACACACGCACAGACATATAGACACATGTATATACACGTATTTACATCCATGTACAGATACATACACGTATGTATATACACACGCAGATATGCGCACGCGTATATACACGCAGATATGCGCACACATATATACACACACAGATATACACACGTATATACACGCAGATATATATACACGTATGTAAATAAACACATGTAAATACACGCAGATATATATATATACACGCATGTATACACACGCACATATAAATGTATATACACGCAGATATATAAACGTATATATACACACAGATATATACACACACACAGGCAGATATATATATACATATACACACAGACAGATATACAGATACACACACACACAGATATACAGATACACACACAGACAGATATATATATATATACACACACAGTTCTATATAAAGCAGCAGCTGTGCTCACTAAGGCCCTCAGCCCGGGTGTTGAGGCGCTCTCTGGGAGTGATGCCGGGCTCACTCAGGCCCCGACCCCGGGCCGCCGCTTTCCGCCCACAGCCCGCGCCCGGGACTGAGTTACCGGTTCCCGAGGCCGGTCCGCCGCCACCGGGAGGGGGTGGTGCTGGGGGGACACCGGGGACTACTCACATGTCGCTCACTCTCTGCCCGCCCGCAGCTTCTTCCCGTCTCCTCAGCGACTGCTCACATCTTCCGGCATGTCGCAAACTCGGCCCCACCCCCCCGTCCTCTGCACACTCCCCCCCGTCACTCCCCCTGTCCTCTGCACACTCCCCCCCGTCACTCCCCCTGTCCTCTGCTCACTCCCCCCGCACCCTCCCCCTGTCCTCTGCTCACTCCCCCCGCACCCCGCACCCTCCCCCCCGTCCTTTGCTCACTCCCCCCGCACCTTGCACACTCCCCCTGTCCTCTGCACCCCGCACCCTCCCCCCCGTCCTCTGCTCACTCCCCCCGCACACTCCCCCCCCCCTCATCCTGCACACTCCCCCTGCACCCTGCCTCACTCCCCCTGTCCTCTGCACCCTGCACACTCCCCCCGCACCCTGCCTCACTCCCTTTATCCCTGCACACTCCCCCTGCATTCTGCACACTCCCCCCGCACCCTGCCTCACTCCCTTTATCCCTGCACACTCCCCCCGCACACTGCACACTCCCCCTGCACCCTGCCCCCGCACTCCCCCTGTCCCTGCACACTTCCCATGTTCTCTACACCCTGCACACTCCCCCCTGCACACCCTGCCTCACTCCCCCTGTCCCTGCACACTCCCCCCGCACACTGCACACTCCCTCCCCCCCCCACCCCCCCCCGCACCCTGCCTCACTTCCCCCTGTCCCTGCATACTCCCCCGCACCCTGCCTCACTCCCCGTCCTCTGCACACTCCCCCCGCAACCTGCCTCACTCCCTTTGTCCCTGCACACTCCCCCCGCACCCTGCCTCACTCCCTTTGTCCCTGCACACTCCCCCTGCACCCTGCCTCACTCCCCCTGTCCCTGCACACTTCCCATGTCCTCTGCACCCTGCACACTCCCCCCTGCACACCCTGCCTCACTCCCTTTGTCCCTGCACACTCCCCCCGCACACTGCACACTCCCCCCACACCCTGCCCCCGCACCCTGCCTCACTCCCCCTGTCCCTGCACACTTCCCATGTCCTCTGCACCCTGCACACTCTCCCCTGCACACCCTGCCTCACTCCCCCTGTCCCTGCACACTCCCCCCGCACACTGCACACTCCCTCCCCCCCCCCCGCACCCTGCCTCACTTCCCCCTGTCCCTGCATACTCCCCCGCACCCTGCCTCACTCCCCGTCCTCTGCACACTCCCCCCGCACCCTGCCTCACTCCCCCCGCACCCTGCCTCACTCCCCCCGCACCCTGCCTCACTCCCCTCGCACCCTGCCTCACTCCCCGTCCTCTGCACACTCCCCCCGCACCCTGCCTCACTCCCCCCGCACCCTGCCTCACTCCCCCCGCACCCTGCATTTTATCAAGAAGGCTTTGAGGGTGTCCTTGTAACGTTTCATCTGCCCACCTTAGGCTCGCTTGCCGTGTAGGAGTTCCGTGTTCAGCGCTTGCTTTGGGAGTCTTGTGTCAGGCATGCGAAGAATGTGGCCCGCCCAGTGGAGCTGGTCGCGTGTGATCAGTGCTTCGATGCTGGGGATGTTGGCCTGATCGTTGGTGCGTTTGTCCTCCCAGGGGATTTGCAGGATCTTGCGGAGACATCGTTGGTGATATTTCTCCACCGATTTGAGGTGTCTACTGTATATGGTCCACGTCTCTGAGCCATACAGGAGGGCAGGTATCACAACAGCCCTGTAGACCAAGGGCTTGGTGCCAGATTTGAGGGCCTGATCTTCGAACACTCTTTTCCTCAGGCGGCCGAAGGCTGCGCTGGCGCACTGGAGGCGGTGTTAAATCTCGTCGTCTTTGTCTGCCCTTGTTGATGAGAGGCTCCCGAGGTATGGGAAATGGTCCACGTTTTCCAGGGCTGCGCTGTGGATCTTGATGACTGGGGGACAGTGCTGTGTGGTGGGGTCAGGCTGGTGGAGGACCTTTATCTTACGGATGTTTATCATACGCATGCTTTCGTATGCCTCAGTGAAGGTGTTGACTATGACTTGGATTTCAGACTCTGAATGTGCGCAGACGCAGGCGTCTTCTGCATACTGCAGTTTGACGACAGAGGTTGGGACGACCTTGGACCTGGCCTGGAGACGACGAAGGTTGAACAGGTTCCCACTGGTTCTGTAGTTTACTTGCACTCCAGCGGGGAGCTTGTTGAGTGTGAGGTGGAGCATGGCAGCGAGGAAGATTGAGAAGAGGGTTGGGTTGGTGCGATGACGCAGCCCTGCTTGACCCCAGTCCGGATGTGGATTGGGCCTGTGGTGGATCTGTTGGTCAGGATCACGGCCTGCATGTCGTTGTGGAGCAGGCGGAGAATGGTGACAAACTTTTGAGGGCAGCCGAAAGGGAGGAGGACGCTCCATAGCCCCTCGCGGTTGACAGTGTCAATGACCTTTGTAAGGTCAAAGAAGGCCATGTACAAGGGTTGGTGCTGTTCCCTGCATTTCTCTTGCAACTGTCGCGCTGTAAAAATCATGTCCGTTGTATCCCGTAGAGGACGAAATCCGCACTGTGCCTCCGGGAGGAGCTCCTCAGCCACAGGGAGAAGACGGTTGAGGAGGATTCTAGCAACGACTTTCCCAGTGGCTGATAACAGGGAGATTCCTCTGCAGTTGCCGCAGTCAGACTTGTCCCCTTTTTTAAAGATGGTCACGATTACTGCATCTCTCAGATCTCCCGGTATGCTCTCCTCCTTCTAGATGAGAGAGATGAGGTCATGCATTCGTGCCAATAGTGCCTCTCTGCCATACTTTAGTGCCTCAGCGGGGATTCCATCTGCTCCTGATGCCTTGTTGTTCTTAAGATGGCGGATGGCCTTTTCTACCTCGTGCAGGGCTGGGGTTTTGCTGTAAGCTTGTAATGTTTGTAGCTCCACACTGTGGATGTGGACGTATTGTGTACTGCAAGTGCAGGGTTAATAATAAACAGAACCAAGCAGATTTCCGTAGGCTTCCGAGAGAGCTGCCTGCCATGTTAGGAAGCTGTGTGTGCTTGTGCTCTGTGAATATATCACATTTGGTGGCGAGATGGGATTTTTAGGATGATTTAAAGCTTAAATTTTGTTGAAGGATTCAGCCAGCTGACAGAGAGACTTTGGAAGTTTCTGTCTTTGGAAAAAAGCTACAAAATCCGAGGTAAAATACAGCAAACGGCATGAACAGCTAGAGATTAAAATGGCAGGTGTAATCGGACATTTGGGGGAATATAGACACGACCGGGAATGTTTTAAAGCGTATGTGGATCGGCTAGAAATGTATTTCACTGCAAATAACATAATTGAAGTTCCAGACAATGCAGTCCAGAACCGGGCTATGTTGGAATGTAAGAAAGCGATCTTCTTATCGGAGGCGGGTCCGGCATTATACGAAAACCTTGTAAATCTGCTTGTGCCTCACGAGCCAAAGGACACAACGCTTAAAGAGATTTTAACGAAGCTGGAGCAACACCATAACCCCAAACCGTTAGAAATTGCTGAAAGCTATCGTTTCGGGATTCGGAATCAAAAGGCTGATGAAATTATCAGTGATTACATCGTAGCATTAAAAAAGCTATCGATTCACTCTAATTTTGGAAACTTTCAAAACCGAGCATTATGGGATCGTTTTGTTTGTGGGGTGAAAAATGATGCGATAGAAGGAAGTTATTGATGACGGACGACTTGACTTTTCAGATTGATTGTCAGACAGCGAGGTCGATGGACATGGCCAAACAATATTCCCGAGAATTAAATAATGATTACGGTCGTCAGTCAACTGAGGTAAATCATCTGCAGGTTCAAAGTAAAAGACGGTGGGGGCCCAAAGTCTCAGAAACTGGAAATTCTAACAGAGCGTCGAAGTTGTGCTATAGGTGCCTGGGACAACACATTGCTCAAAGTTGTCCATACTTGAAGGCAGAATGTTTCTTCTGCAGAAAGACTGGGCATCTGGCGAAGGCATGCCGACTGAAGGGTAAACCAGCTTTTAAAGCTATGAGTCCAGCGTTCAAAGCTATGAGTAGAAATCTCAAGAGACTACATAGCATGGAAGAACAACAGGACGAGGAGATGTTAGAGTTACACGTCATCAGGAGCACGAGGTTAATGGACAGTGATTCGGAAAGCATCAAACTCCACATAGATGTTGCGGGATTCAAGATACCAATGGAAATTGACACGGGTGCATCCGTGAATGTAGTACCGGAGTCGCTGTACCTCGAAAATTGTGTGATTTCCAACTGGAGAAATCGAAGATAGAGCTGCGAGGCTACTCGGGAGAGAAAATTTCTGTGGTAGGTCGTATCACCGTACCAGTGAAATATAAAGATCAATTTCAGAACTTGCTTCTAATAGTAGTGAAAGGAGACAAGTCTGTCTTGCTAGGAAGAAATTGGTTGAGCTCACTGAAGCTGGATTGGAGTAAGATTTTCTGTGTGGAAGCGAGATTTTCATCAACGGATGAGGTTATCAAGAAGTATCCGAAGGTGTTCTGCGAAACTGGCAGTCCAATTCAAGGCTTCAAGGCGAGTGTCAGGATACAGAAGGACGCTAGATCGGTTTACTACAAGCCACATTCCGTACCATATGCACTCAAGGAGAAAGTTGAGCAAGAACTCAAAAGGCTAGAGACTGAGAACATTATTTCTAAGATAGATCGATGTAATTGGGCTGCACCCATTGTTGTAAGTCCGATGGTAAGGTAAGATTGTGTGGTGATAAAGTAACCGTAAACCAGGTTCTAGAGTGTAATGTTCCCAATACATTGCCGAGTATAGAAGATTTGTTCACAACACTGACAGGTGGTCAGATCTTCTCAAAACTGGATCTTACGAATGCCTACTTACAGCTTGAACTAGATGAGGAGTCCAAGTCATGTTTGACTATAAATACTCATCTAGGCCTATATCAATTTAATAGGCTACCGGTTGGAGTGTCTTCCGCCCCTGCCATATTCCAAGGGGTGATGAACCAGATTTTGCAAGGTATTGAAGGGGTAGTATGCTATTTGGATAACCTACTAATTTCAGCACCAAATAGGCAAATTCATAATAACATATTGAATGAAGTCCTCAAACGGCTAGAGAAGCACAGAGTACGAGTGTCTGTTCGTAAGTGTGAATTATTTAAAAACTCAGTGGAGTACTTAGGGTACAGAGTAGACAAAGATGGTTTACATCCAACCATGGAAAAATTGAATGCAATTAGAAATGTACCCACTCCCAGGGATGTCACTGAACTTCATTCATTCTTGGGTCTTTTGAACTATTATGGGAAGTTCCTACAAAATTTGGCTACAGTATTACATGCACTGAATGAACTTTTGAAAAAACAGGCCCATTGGAAGTGGTCAAAAGAATGCAATACAGTATTCAAGGAGTGTAAAAGCAAATTGGTAGAGAGCACCATGTTAGTTCACTATGACATATCTAAGGAGATTAAGCTAGCATGTGATGGCTCTCCCTATGGGGTTGGGGCAGTAATCTCTCATGTATTAAGTAGTGGGGAGGAAAGACCAATTGCTTTTGCTTCACGCACTCTCAGTGCCAGTGAGAGTAATTATGTGCAAATTGAAAGGGAAGCTTTGGCATTAATTTTTGGTGTCAACAAGTTTCACAAATACTTGTATGGTCATAAGTTTACCATCGTTACGGACCATAAGCCCCTAACAGCAATCCTCCATCCAAAGTCCCCAGTTCCAACATTAGCTGCAGCCCGAATGCAGAGATGGGCTTTGATTTTGTCAGCATATATACATATGATATTGAATATACACAATCAGCTGATCACAGTAATGCTGATGCAAGGTCTAGATTGCCTTCCCCATCACAAGTTACACCCGATAGGGAAGAAGTGTTTTATTTTTCAAACATTGATGAACTGCCAGTCACAGCTGAAGAGATTGGTAGAGCAACCAAACGTGACCCAGTGATGTCAAAGGTGTACGAGTATATTGCAAATGGATGGCCAAACCAGGTAACAGACAAAGATATACACCCATTCTTCATTCATAGGAATGAATGATCAGTCAATAAACATTGTATCATTTGGGGTGCAAGAGTGGTTATACCAAATAAATTCAGGTCCAAATTATTAGGAGACCTCCATGACCAGCATCAGGGAATGTGTTTGACCAAGAGTTTTGCACGCAGTTATTTATGGTGGCCAAGTCTTGATAAAGATATAGAGTACATCGTGAGTCAGTATACGACATGTCAATCGGTAAGCAAGCAACCACCATCAGTACCATTACAGCCATGGAAATGGCCTCCCAGGGTGTGGCAAAGGCTACATATTGATTTTGCTGAGTTAGAAGGACAACAATTGTTCATTGTGATTGATGGCCATTCGAAGTGGGTTGAGGTGTTCCCAATGTGGAAAATAACAACAAGTAAAACATTGGACATTTTCCGAAAATTATTTTCTTCATTTGGCCTCCCTGAAGAAATTGTTTCGGATAATGGACCACATTTTCATTCAGAAGAATTTGCACAATTCACGAGCAAAAATGGTGTGAAACATACCAACGTTCCACCATACCATCCTGCTTCGAATGGTGCAGCAGAGCGCACTGTACAAATTGTAAAACGTGCCCTCATAAAACAAATGTTAGATCCAAATCCAAGCAAACGACAGTTGTCATTGGATCACAAATTGGCTAATTTTTTGATTACATATCGAAATACTCCTCATACAACTACTGGTAGAACACCAGCAGAGTTGTTTCTCAAACGATAGCCGCGAACCAGATTCTCAATGTTAAAACCAAATTTGGCACAGTCCGTAGAAGAGATACAATTAAAACAGAAAGAGAATCATGATAGAGGTAGAGTAAAAGAGAGAAGTGTGAAATGAAACCAAAAGGTGAGAGTGAAGAACCATCACCATAAATGGTTAAAGTGGTTACCAGGAAGAGTGGTGAAGATATGTGGTCCTCACACATATTTGGTAAAGATGTTTGATAATGGACAGGTTAGGTTTGTTCATATTGATCATATTTTACCTACAGACATGGAAGGAGTTGAAGGTGGGAATGATTCAATTATTTCTGACTCATCAGATAGTTTTGATACACCAGTAGCAAATCCTAAATCCAATGTATTGGAAACAAATCCAGGAGAGAATCAGAATGAAAGTCTGAGTCCGAGTCAGGAAAACAAAGAGCCTGAAGTTAGAGTGAGTTCAAATGAAAATCAAGGAAATTCCGTGGAGGAAAACGTTCCTCAGGATGAGCCTCGAATGAGTTTAGATTCGACACCAGGTTTGGAAGGTTCTGTTCGAGAGCGAAGGTATCCTCTTCGAAACAGAAAACAAGTGGTAAAGTTAAATTTGTAAATATGGAAAAAAAGTAAGTTTATATCCTGTGTTATGTATAAACATGAAAGTTATGTATGGTGTTTGTTATGATGGCTTCTTCATTAAGGAGCGAGAAGTGTAATGTCTGTAAACATGTAATGTTTGTAGCTCCACACTGTAGATGTGGACGTATTGTGTACTGCAAGTGCAGGTTTAATAATAAACAGAACTAGGCAGATTCCCGGAGGCTTCCGAGAGAGCTGCCTGCTATGTTAGGAAGCTGTGTGTGCTGTGCTCTGTGAATATATCACATGCTGAGATGGTGGCGGGTAGCGGGATGGAGTCGGGGACACTCGAGTCAAAGGCAGAGTCTCTGTTCAGGAGATCTTCAAAGTGTTCCTTCCAGTGGGTCCTGACTGCCTCGGTGTTCTTGCTGAGTGTCTCCCCGGTCTTGGCCAGCAGTGGGGTGGGGCCTTGGATATTTGGGCCGTAGGTGGCTTTGACTGCGGTGAAGAATCCTCGCACATCATGGTTGTCGGCCAGCTGCTGGATCTCCTGTGCTTTCTCCACCTACCATCTATTCTTTAGGTCGCAGGTTTTTTGTTGGATCTCAGCCTTAAGCCGCCTGTAATGCTGTTTTGCTGCTCCCGAGTTGGGTTGTTTTAGGCTCAGAAATGCCCTATGCTTGCGATTTATTAGCTGTTGGATCTCCTGGTCATTCTCATCAAACCAGTCCAGGTGTTTCCTCTTCGCAGGCATTGGTTATGGAGGCCTGGAGGGCAGACCAAGCACTGTGGGCCTTCTGCGACTCGGGGTCATCAAGGGACGGCAGGTTAGCAGTGATGCGCTGACTCTAAAGGGCTCTCTTAGCTGTGTCTTTGAGTGCCCCGGCATTGACTTTTTTGCGACACAGCTTCTGCTGCCGTCGCCGCTTTGGGGCTATGTTGATGTCGATGAGAGATCGGATTAGGCGGTGGCCCGTCCAGCAGTCGTCAGCTCCTGTCATGGCACGGGTGATGCGCACATCCTTGCGATCCCTGGCTTGAACGATGACATAGTTGAGCAGGTGCCAGTGTTTGGAGCGAGGGTGTTGCCACAATGCCTTGTATTTGTCCCTCTGGCGGAACAAGGTGTTGGTGATGACAAGGTCATGCTTTAGGCATTTTGTCAGGAGCAGGATCCCTACCCCCTCTCTGCCGATCATGCCTCCCCAGAGGGCGGTGTCCTTGCCGACCCTGGCGTTGAAGTCACCAAGGAGGATCAGTTTGTCGTCCGAAGGAACACGGGACAGGGATTTTTTTGAGGCTGGAGTTAAACCCCCCCTCTGGTCTCATCTGTTGCATCGAGTGTTGAGGTGTACGCACTGATGACTGTGGCGCATTGGCATAGGATGAGTCAGAGAGTCATGAGACGTTCGTTAATCCTGCAGGGGGAGTCTCTGAGGCGGTTGACCAGCTTGTTCTTGATGGCGAAACTGACTCCGTGGAGGTGCCGTTCTGCCTCTGGTTTCCCTTTCCAGAAGAAGGTGTAACCTCCACCTTATTCCTTGAGCTGGCCTTCCCCTGCCCACCGGGTCTCGCTTAGGGCGGCGATGTCAACATCGAAGCATCTAAGTTCCCGGGCAACCATGGCGGTGCGGCGTTTTGGCCTGTCGCTGTTGGAGTTTTCAATGAGGGTCCTGATGTTCCAGGTCCCGAACTTCATGTTAAAGGAGTGGAAGATGCCTGTGCGTGAGTTCTTTTAACGTGGGGTGGCCGTTGCACAGCGGCTACCACACGGGCTTAGCTGAGCGAGGTCCTGGTCCAGTGACAAGGAGGGTCCAAGACAACTGGAGACCAGGCACTGCTGTATGAGCCTAATTGCCTACGGCGAGATGTTGGCCGTAAGCTCGGTGCTGAGTAGCGGCCTTCGGTGAGATGGTAGGTGGTCCGAAGCTTGGCTGGGGGCAGGCATTGGGAAGGTCAGTGGTCCATTTTGTGGGGTGGTCAGGAAGTTCAGAGTGGAAGGAGGAGAGGTCAGGGTGTTCAGAGTGGTCATAGCCATTGTGCTCACCGCGTGCTGGAGGAGAAGAGGCCAGGTTGCCGCTGGGTGGAGGCTCGGAGGGAAGGCTCGCGTGTGAGGTAGGACCGAACCGCTGGTCGGAGGCTCTCACCGCGCGCCATCAGGTATATACATCTACACATATACACACACATATACATATAGATATATACATACACACACTCACATACATGCTCACACACATATAAGAGGTGGAACAACCTGGTGAGGGTAGCAAGAGTAAGTAATGATTTTATTTATGCACCCCCCATGTGCCATGTACCATGTAAATGTAGGTTCAGTGTCACACGGATGATGTTATTTATCTTAAGTTTACAGCGATGTATTTGTGCTTTCAGACAATGATAAAGAGGATCAACGCAGTGTTTTGATGTGTGTGTGTGTGTGACCCTGTGTATCTGTGATGTTAAATGGATTGAAGATTTTTACTTTCATTTACTTCACTTTCTGCAGAAGAAGACATCTGCAATAGCAGCGGTGTACGGGGTGGGGGGGTGGGGGGGTGGGGTAGTACGCAAGAACCATTGACGGAGATTGAGATCCGTGCCCTGTCCCTGGTCGGGGATAGCATCCGTGCCATCACCGGCATTGGAGCTGACCCACCCACACGGGATGGTCAGTTCAATACAATCCCCGGTCTGTGTTACGGTCCTCTCATGTCATGTAATGTAACTGTAACTAATGTTGGCCTCATGTAACGTAATGTAATGTAAGTTTATTGCACTGTACTGTTGGCCTCCTGTGATGTACTGTAACGTTGGGGGCATGTAATGCAATGCATATATGTATTGTCTGTCTGCGATATGTAATGCAGTACTGCAGCAGTGGTGGACATTTAAGTAAGACTGCGCTATGTCACTGTACTCATGTACTCACGTAACCCTGATCCCTCCCCCTGGCGCCAAGCATTTTTAAATGTTAGTTTGTACTTCCAGACTCGGACGATTCAGACCAGACGACAGATCCACTGCCTCCACCTCTGGCATCACTTCACCCCTGCCAGAGATGATGAAGAGGAAGAGCCACTGATCCTGGAGCCAATGGAGGTGGGGGTGGAGATAGAGGAGGACACACCAGTTCCATGTTGGCCAGCTGGAACATCCTCCACCACCGAGTCTGTATTCAGGGGATTTCCCCCCGTGCCTCCTCTGATTCTGCAGGACCAAGCGGTGCGCAGCAAGGCACCCTCAGTGTTGCAGTGCCTTTGCCGCAGTGACGGAGGTTGGTGCAAGACAGATAGGCGCATACCAAGACATGGTGCATTTGTCGCAGGCTAGCGTTGACATAGGTCGAGAACGGCTACCATAGCCGGAAACATCGCGGCACTATCAGAGCGGCAGTCGGAGGATATGTCGCATCTGATCACTGCGATGGAGCAAACCGCCGACTCCGTCGATGCTATGCGGCAACCAACGGGATCGAGACATGGCGCGGAATCCCCCCCCATGCCAGAGTAGTCAGGCCGACAGCACCTGAGGGTGGGGAGCTGCCAGCAGCTTCGAGCCCTGAAGCCGTGCCTTCTACATCACGAGCTTCTCGTGAGGTCCCATTCATTGCGCCTGCAATGTGTCACCCCCAACGACAGCAACAGCACTTGGGGTGCACTGCTGCACGCCAGCTTGGTACCACCACGGGGAGGTCCGGGCTCAGGGGCAGTGGGAAAGGGAAGGGCAGGAGTAAGAAAGGGGGGGTGAGTCCCAATGGTGGTGGAGCACAAGGTCGAGTTCGTGGTTGAGGACAGTAAAGTGTCTTTTCTTGTACTTGTTCATTTAATAATTCAAGTTTGATTTTTAAAAGTTTATTCAAGTTGTTAAAGTTTTGTTAAAGTTGTTATTAATGTTGTTGAAGTTTTGTTAAAGTTGTTATTAATGTTGTTGAAGTTTTGTTAAAGTTGTTATTAAAGTTGTTACAGTTTTATAGTTATAAATTTTACAAAGTTTTAAAATTGTTGTATTTTTTTTTACATATTTACATAAATGTTTCAATTGAATTTAAGCACTCTTGTACCATATCAAACTTTTGGGGTAACAGTCATCAGGTCCCAAAACGCAGCTCTCCACATTCAAGCAAAACCTTAATTTATGAGCTGCTGACGTAACAATTTTGCATTGGCATCCGCTCCACGTGCCCTCCGCTGTGGTGTTGGGGGAGTGAGGGGTGGTGGTGTCATGGGTTCATCTGCAAGCTCCTCCTCATCCTCCTCCCCCTCATTTTCCTCTTCTTCCTCCTGCGCCTCCTGCACTCTCCCCCCAGGTGGTCCCGCAGTCCCCTGTGGCAATTCCTGTCCCCGCATGATTGCCAGGTTATGCAACATGCAGCACACCACTGTGAACTGAGCAACCTGCTCAGGGTGATATTGCAGCCTGCCTCCCGAGTGGTCCAAGCATCGAAAGCACTGCTTCAGCACTCCAATTGTCTTTTCGATAATACTACGTGTGGCTATATGGCTCTTACTATATCGTTGCTTGGCTTCTGTCTGAGGTTTCCGCAGGGGGTCAAGTGCCAGGAAGCGAGGCCGAGACCTTTGTCGCCCAGCATTTACCTTGTGGCTCAGACTTCAACAAATCAGATATAGTGCTCTCATGCAAGATGTCTGCATCATGGATGCTCCCTGGGAAGTTGCCATTCACTGCCATGATGCGCTGTGTATGGTCGCAGACGAGCTGCACGTTGAGGGAGTGGAATCCCTTACGGTTTCGGTGCACCACTGCCTTCTGTAATGGTGCTCACAGGGCAATATGGATACAGTTAACAGCACCCTGCACCTTGGGTGATCGAGGCCCAGGAGAGGCATGAGTTCGGGGCCTAGAACAAGCAAGGGCCCAGGGGCAGCACGGGCCAGCCCACACTGCGATATGTGCGCGCACTAGGTCCGTGCAGCAGAGCTGGTCTCCAGTCGTCTTGGTTAACCCTTGCCACTGGACCAAAACCTAGCTCTGTCGAGCCCATGTGGTGGCTGGTGTGCAATGGTCACCACACGTTAAAAAAATCCACGCACAGGCATCTTCCACCCTTCAAGATTTAGTTCGGACCTGGAATTTTAGGTCCATCATTGAAACACCTGTGAACTTTTTGACGTGGAAGCAAGTCATCCTCGGTCCGAGGGACTGCCTATGATGCACCTTGCGAAAGCCGGCAATGCATGCAACACCCAAAGCCCTCTCACGCTGTGTCTCCATAGTCATTGGGAAGTTTATAAATTCCATCCAGCGTGTATACAGTGCTTTGGTTACCTGTCGAATGCACCAATGAGTAGCATACGGAGAAATACAGCATATGTCCACAGCTGATGCCTGAAAAGAGCCACATGCATAAAAGGAAAGTGTTGCAGTCACCTTCATCGCGACAGAGAGTGCAGTAATGTTGGTAGTACTGGGCTGCAGGTCTGCCTTAATGAGCTGGCCAATCTCATTGATCACCTCTTTCTGGAAGCGCAGTCTTCGAACACACTGTTGATCAGTCAGGTCCAAGTACGAGCGCTTCTCCCTGAAAATCCTTTGCGGGTAAGGCCTCCTCCTCCTCATCAGTCTGCGACCTCCTCCATTACCCTGATAATTCTGCTCAATAAACCACCTCCCAGCTGGATTCTCCATTAGACAGGTAGTCAGCAATACAGGCCGAGATGGTACAGGCCCCATTCTTTTTAGATCTGCAGAATATTTTTCAATGAGAAAAATATAACTAAAATGCCTTTGATCTTAAGTTATTCAGTACCAATAAAAATACCTTTCCCGCTGTAAATCGCACTGTAAAGTCACTGTTCACCTCTGAATACCGAGGTGCTGCTTTTGCTGATTGTTCCCGATTTCAAAATGGTGGCTCGAGCACTACCGCCCATTCCCGGCCACTTAACAGCGAGTAAAACCACCAGGATGGTATGCAACTCCGGTGGTATGTTGGTGGTATGCGATGAAAATCGGACTTTTTGTGCGGTATGCGGGCGGTCCTGCACAGCGGACAGTGTCGGCGGTACGTCAATGATGAATATTCTGCCGAGCAGTATGTGGGCGGTATGGAGGTGTTTTTTCACTGGGTTTTACCTGCCACCGGAGGGCGCGACTGTCGGAGTCCTAATGGTCACTGGCAGACACGTGCAAGCCGTGTATATAATGTTGGCAGCCATGTTGAATCCTCACTTTGAGAGTAAATAAACTGGAGTAAGGTCATGCCTGAACTAGCTCACCGTACTTTGTCTCGTGGAGTTATTCGATACTTAACAATTGGCGACGAGTTAAAAATACAAACTTTCATGCAACCCATGTCTGTTGGAATTTTGGAGAGATTTGTGGAAGGGGAAGACTGGGAGCATTTCACTGATCACCTCGACCAATACTTTTGTCTGTTGGAATTGTGGAGAGATTTATGGAAGGGGAAGACTGGGAGCATTTCACTGATCACCTCGACCAATACTTCGTAGCCAACGGATTGGAAGGAACCGATAACGCAATTAAGCGCAGGGCGGTTCTCCTCGCCGTTTGTGGGTCAAACATTTATGGCCTTATCAAGAATCTACTCTCACCAACTCGACCAATGGATAAGACTTATGATGAATTGTGTACGCTGGTTCAGAACCACTTTAAAACGAAGGAAAGCATCATCACGGCGAGGTATCATTTCTATATGCACACTCGCTCCGAAGGCCAGGACGTGGCGGAATTTGTCGCCGACCTGAGATGTCTCGCTGGGCCGTGCAACTTCAGAGCTGCATTGGAGGAAATGCTACGGGACTTTTTCGTGCTTGGCATTGGCCACGAGGTCATCCTTCGAAAGCTGCTGGCTGCTGAATCTCCAGACCTGAGCAGGGCCATCACGATTGCCCAGGCATGCATGTCCACGGACAAAAACTCAAAACAGATATCTTCCCAGCAGCGAAACTCACCGGCAAGTACTGTGCATAAAATAATATCGTCGGCAGGCAGAGCTGCACATGGCAAGGCCTACTCATCCGCTTTCGTACGACCTGTAACTGCTCAAAGTCCGCCATTGGGGGTGAATCAAATCTCACCTTGTTGGTGTTGCGGGGACCATCATCGGGCCCATTAATGCCGATTCAAGCAATACGTGTGCAAAGGCTGTGCAACAATGGGGCACCAGAACCAGGGGTCACAGTCTAAGCATAAGGGGTAAGCCATTTAGAACTGAGATGAGGAGAAACTTCTTCACTCAGAGAGTTGTTAACCTGTGGAATTCCCTACCGCAGAGAGTTGTTGATTCCAGTTCATTGGATATATTCAAGAGGGAGTTAGATATGGCCCTTACGGCTAAAGGGATCAAGGGGTATGGAGAGAAAGCAGGAGAGGGGTTACTGAGGTGAATGATCAGCCATGATCTTATTGAATGGCGGTGCAGGCTCGAAGGGCCGAATGGCCTACTCCTGCACCTATTTTCTATGTTTCTATGTTTCAGCGAATGTGTCCGCACGCGTGCTGCGACACACCACGTGGCTGAGGATGACTGATCCAGCGTGGATCAAGCAGCACAGGAAACTCAACCTGAGGTACAGGATGAAGAAGTGTATGGGGTACATTCTTTTACCAAAAGTCCTCTGATAATGCTGGAAGTTAAATTAAATGGGGTTACAGTATCCATGGAATTGGACACGGGTGCGAGTCAGTCAATAATGAGCCAGAGGGCTTTTGACAAGCTGTGGGACACAAAGGCAAAAAGACCCAAACTGAGCCCAATCAATGCGAAGCTGCATACCTACACCAAAAAGCTCATACCAGTCATTGGCAGCGCGGCAGTAAAGGTATCGTACGATGGAGCTGTGAATGATTTATCATTGTGGATCGTTCCAGACAATGGCCCAATGCTATTCGGCAGGAGTTGGCTTGAGAAAATTAAATGGAACTGGAACGATATTAAAGCCTTATCATTGCATGATGCTTTATGTGTTCAAGTGCTGAGCAAGTTTCTCTCGTTGTTCGAACCAGGCATCGGCAACTTCATGGGAGCCAAGGTGCAGATCCACCTAGGCCTGGATGCAAGATCCGTCCATCACAAAGCTCGGGCTGTTCCGTACATGATCAGGGAGAAGGTCGAGATCGAACTGGACAGACTTCAATGGGAAGGAATCATATCACCAGTCGAGTTCAACGAATGGGCCAGTCCAATTGTCCTGGTGTTGAAAAGTGATGGCACGGTCAGGATCTGCAGCGACTACAAGGTAATGATCAACCGAGTCTCGATACAGGATCAGTACCCATTACCCAAAGCTGATGACCTGTTTGCAATGCTAGCGGGGGGGGGAAGTCGTTCACCAAATTGGACCTGACCTCCGCTTACATGACACAGGAGCTGGTCAAATCTTCGAAAAAGCTGACGTGCATCAACACGCACAAAGGACTGTTTATATACCACAATGCCCTTTTGGAATTCGCTCTGCGGCAGCCATATTTCAGAGAAACATGGAGAGTTTGCTGAAGTCCGTCCCGAGAACCGTCGTGTTCCAAGATGACATCCTGATCACCAGTCGCGACGCCACCGAACACCTGCACAACCTGGAAGAGGTTCTGCATCGTCTGGACAGAGTGGGACTCAGGCAAAAATGCTCCAAGTGCATTTTCATGGCACCAGAAGTCAAATTCCTGGGGAGAAAGATTGCAGCAGACGGCACCAGGCCTACGGACTTGAAGACAGAGGCCATCAAGAATGCACCCAGACCCCAGAGTGCGATGCAGCTGCGTTCGTTCCTGGGTCTTCTCAACTATTTCGGTAACTTTCTACCTAGTTTGAGCACATTGCTAGAGCCCTTGCACATGTTGCTGAGAAAGGGTAACGACTGGGTTTGGGGCAAATCTCAAGACAGAGCCTTTGAGAAGGCCAAGAACCTGCTATGTTCCAATAAATTACTGGTACACTATGACTCATATGGGGTCGGTTGTGTGCTCCAGCAAGACAATGTATCAAGCAAACTCCAACCAGTTGCATACACGTCCCGAAGTCTGTCTAAGGCTGAAAGAGCCTATAGTATGGTAGAGAAAGAGGCTTTAGCGTGCGTATATTGGGTTAGGAAAATGTACCAATACCTGTTTGGGCTTTGGTTTGAGCTTGAAACAGACCACAAGCTGCTCATTTCATTGTTTTCTGAGAGCAAAGGTATAAACACCAATGCCTCGTCCCGCATCCAAAGATTGGCACTGACATTATCCGCTTATGATTATATCATCCGCCACAGACCAGGCACTGAAAACTGTGCTGATGCGCTTAGCTGGCTACTGTTACCCACAACCGGGGTGGAAATGCCGCAGCCTGCAGACTTGCTGCTGGTCATGGGCGCCTTCGCGAGCGAGGGGTCACCCAGCACGGCTCGCCAAATTAGGACCTGGACCAGCCAGGATCCTGTACTGTCAAGCGTAAAAAGGCATGTCCTAATTGGAAATTGGTCTGCCATTCCCAGGGAAATGCAGGATGAAATTAAGCCTTATAGCCGCCGCAAAGATGAATTGTCTATTCAGTCAGATTGTCTGTGATGAGGTAATCGTATTGTTATGCCAAAAAAAGGCAGGGAAACTTTTGTGCGAGATTTACACAGTACTCACCCAGGCATTGTCATGATGAGGGCCATTGCCAGGTCTCACGTTTGGTGGCCCGGCATTGACTCGGACTTGGAGTCATGCATGCATCAGTGCAACACTTGCATGCAACTGAGTAATGCACCTATGGAGGCTCCGCTGAGTCTGTGGTCATGGCCGTCCAAACTGTGGTCAAGGATTCACTTGCTGGCCCCTTTCACGGCAAAATGTTTTTAGTGGTGGTGGACGCTTACTCCAAATGGATTGATTGCATAATCATGTCATCCAGCCTGTCCACAGCCACTATTGAAAGCCTCCGGGCCATGTTCACCACCCATGGCCTGCCCGACATCCTTGTCAGCGACAACGGACTGTGTTTCACCAGTTCGGAGTTCCACGGGGTTATGACGTGTAATGGCATTAAGCATGTCAGGTCTGCCCCTTTCAAACCTGCGTCTAACGGTCAAGCGGAGCGGGCTGTCCAAACCATTAAGCAGAGCCTAAAACGCGTGGCTCACGGCTCCCTACTGACCCGCTTGTCCTGCATTCTGCTCAGTTACCGGACGAGACCCCACTCGCTCACCGGGGTCCCTCCTGCCGAGCTGTTAATGAAGAGAGGCCTCAAAACCAGGCTCTCCCTTGTACACCCGGATCTCAATGATCATGTCGAAACCAGAAGGCAACGGCAGCAATGGTACCACGATCGCGTAGCCGTACCACGTGGCATTGCTGTTCATGACCCTGTGTTTGTCCTGAATTATGGTCATGTTCCAAAGTGGGTTGCTGGCATGGTTTTGGCCAAGGAGGGGAACAGAGTGTTTGTAGTCAAACTGTTAAATGGCCAAACGTGCAAGAGGCACATCGACCAAACCAAACTGCGATTCACAGACAACCCAGAACAAATTGAAGATGACATCATCATCGACCAACCAACACACATCCAACCATCAGTTGACCCTTGTGTCATTCACGAAGACGAACCTATCATCCCCGACAGTCCTGTCAAACCGACTGCTCCGCAATGCAGCAATGGTCCTACTAACTCCCCAAGCTTGGGTTTGAACTGAAGATCAACCAGGGAGCGGAAGGCCCCAGACCATCTCAACTTGTAAGTACAACCTGTACCAAGGACTTTGGGGCGAATGATGTTATGTATGTTAACCGGGTTTTACTGGAGGGCGCGACTGTCAGAGTCCTATTGGTCACTGGCAGACATGTGCAAGCCTGGTATATAATGTTGGCAGCCATGTTGAATCCTCACTTTCAGAGTAAATAAACTGGCGTAAGGTCATACCTGAACTAGCTCACCGTACTTAGCCTCGTGGAGTTATTCGATAATTAACAGCAGCTGAGCTGCACGTTGAGGGAGTGGAATCCCTTATGGTTTCGGTACACCACTGCCTCCTGTAATGGTGCTCGCAGGGCAATATGGGTACAGTCAACAGCACCCTGCACCTTGGGGAAGCTGGCAATGCATGCAAAACCCAAAGCCCTCTCACTCTGTGCCTCCCTGGTCATTGGGAAGTTTATAAATTCCATCCAGCGTATATACAGTGCTTCGGTTACCTGTCGAATGCACCAATGAGTAGTGTGCTGATAAATACAGCATATGTCCACAGCTGATGCCTGAAAAAAGCCGCATGCATAAAAGGAAATGCCGCAGTCACCTTCGTCTCGACAGAGAGTGCAGTAATGTTGCTGGTACTGGGCTGCAGGTCTGCCTTAATGAGCTGGCCAATCTCATTGATCACCTCTTTTTGGAAGCGCAGTCTTCGAACGCACTGTTGATCGGTCAGGTCCAAGTATGAGCGCTTCTCCCTGAATATTCTTTGGGGGTAAGGCCTCCTCCTCCTCATCAGTCTGCGACCTCCTCCATTACCCTGATAACTCTGCTCAATAAACCACCTCCCATCTGGATCCTGCATTAGACAAGCGGTCAGCAATACAGGCTGCGATAGTACAGGCCCTATTCTTTTTAGATGTCCAGAATATTTTTCAACGAAAAAAATATAACTAAAATGCCTTTGATCTTAACTTACTCAGTACCAAGAAAAATACCTTTCCTGCTGTAAATTGCATTGTAAAGTCATTGTTCACCTCTGAATACTGAGATGCTGCTTTTACTGACTGTTCCCGATTTCAAAATGGCGACTCCGAGCACTACTGCCCATTCCCGCCCACTTAACATCGCGTAAAACCACCTTTTCCAGGACGGTATGCATGACATCCGGTGGTATGTCAGCGGTACACAATGAAAATCGGACTTTTGGGGCGTTATGTGGGCCGTCCTGCCCAGCGGACGGTGTGCATATCGCTCGGCGGTACGTCAATGATGAATATTCCACCGAGCAGTCTGTCGACGGTATGTAGGTGTTTTTTTCACCAAAATCGCATTTTTGGGCGGTAAGCGGGCGGTATGTCCATGAATTTCGGGCCCCAAGTGTGCTCTAACCAAGCTTCCGTATAAATTTAACATAACCTCCAATTCTATTCCTCTCAAAGTGAACCAAAATTAAAATTAAACTTTGTATCTAGGCTATCTAAGTTAGAAGCAATGTTTTCTTCTTCTAAGATGTCGTTTCAAACCTCCAATCTATGTGATCTGGTATTGTCATCAGTTACCATGGCAACTTTCTCCACCAGGCATTGGTGTTGGAAAGAAAGCTGATTCAGTTTTTTTTCATCATTGAAGAAAGCTATTTTATTTTATAAGTACGAGCAGATAATTCACGAAGCTGTGACGATGAGAGAGGTACACATGAGGTACTCTCATGTTGGCTTTGAAAGTGCTTTATTTAGACTCCCTTGTGAGGTGCTGTGGTGGGAGAGATTATTCCAGCAGCTCTTCTACATGGGAGGGACTTGCAGGAGACAGGCAGGGCTCAGTGATGAAAAGTATCTGTGGGTAACCATCATGAAATTTTAATACGAGCAGCTTGAAATCGGGCGATTGCTGTGCTTTCAGGATGCTGTGGAACGTTAAGGACAAAGTAGCATTTAATGCAAAATTCAATGGGGAAGGAACAGTTCAAAATCAGATTCTTCTTAGAGTTGAGTTGTCAATTTTTTTATTGCTTAACTCTTAAAATGGTAAATATTAAAATCGTAAATCCTATTATATGCCCTCATTATTTGCATAACCTTGATTTATTAAATTAAATCTCTTCTCAGAAACGTTACTCTCTTTGCACAGATACATTAAAGCTTTATAACGTTACATAAGTCTCCATTTATCAAATAGAAATTCGTGACTTGAGAATCCCTTTTCTTTTAACTGTTTATTAAATGTGAATGTTAAATGAAACATTTGAAGTAAAATTTGAGTCACTGTTATAAGGTTCACCCTGATCAAAATCATTTATAATCTCTGCTGTGCGTTTACAAATTTGCTAAGCTATCAAGAACAAATGAAATGAAAAAAGGCCATTTTGCTCATCCAGCCTATTCTTTGTACAGATTATGGAAAGAAAGACTTGCATTTATATAGTGTCTTGCACTACTTCAGGACATTCCAAAGCACTTTACAGCCAATGTAATGTCGGAAACGTGGCAGCCAATTTGTGCACAGCAAGCTCCCACAAACAGCAATGTGATAATGACCAGATAATCTGTTTTTTTTTAGTGATGTTGATTGAGGGATAAATATTGGCTAGGACACTGGGGATAACTCCACTGCTCTTCTTCGAAACAGTGAGGTGGGAGTTTTTACGTCCACCATACAGGGCAGACGGGGCCTCGGTTTAACGTCTCACCTGGAAGACGGCACCTCCGACAGTGCAGCACTCCCTCTGTATGTCAGCCTAGATTTTTGTGCTCAAGTCTCTGGAGTGGGACTTGAACCCATAACCTTCTGACGCAGAGGCGAGAGTGCTGCCCACTGAACCACAGCTGACACTTGCGTAGACTGTGAGTGTCCTTGTTATGTTCCAGGTCTGAGGAAGGATCCACACCTTAAACGTGAACTTTTCTGCCTGCCCCGCCAATGTTTCTCTGACTTACTGAGTGTTTCCAGCATTTTCTGTTCTCATTTCAGATTTCCGGCCTCTACGGCGTTTTGATTTTTGCATGAACTGGATAAATATGTGGAATTAGAACATAAGAACTTCTGCCACAAATAGGAGCAGTAGTAGGCCATACGGCCTCTCAAGCCTGCGCTGCCCTTCAGTAAGATCATGACTGATCTGATCTTCCACTTTCCACCTTCCCTGCCCAATCCCCATAACCCTCAACTCCAGCCACAGGAAAGAAACAGTTCAAAACCAGATTCTTCTTAGAGTTGAGTTAGCAATTTTTTAATTGCTCAACTCTGAAAACAGTAAATTGGACGTGATAGAAAATATGCAGAAGAGTGAACTGATCAAATGGGACACAATAGCCTCCATTCTGCTGGGGGGAGGGGTAAATGTTTGATGGACCATGTCTGTGGAGGCCAGGGTTTGAAGGTTTGAGGACATGTATGTATTCTGGAGTTCTATTTGTTTACCTTTTTTGGATCAGAGAGTATTTATTCACGCAAAACCTTCCTTCATGAGATTCAAAGGTTAGGGTTACACCCACAATGAAGTCAATTGCACATGGTCTGTGGCAGAAGTTGGGTTGATGGACTCAATGTCCATTTTCTTAGTCCACGTTCTTAAGTGCAACCTATTGGAGGCAAAGCTCAGAGTCTGCACTCAGGGCATTGTATTCACATGAGGGCAATAGGATGTCAGCAAGAACAGCTCACACATTCTGCACCTGCCCAGGTTGTCTACCTGTAGTCATAAGCTGAGTAAGCTGAGGTGCCAGCCAGTAGCTCAGTCGGTAGCACTCTCGCCTCTGAGTCAGAAGGTCATGGGTTCAGGTACCACTCCAGAGACTTGAGCACACAAATCTAGGCTGACACTCCCAGTGCAGTGTTGGGGGAGTGCTGCACTGTCAGAGATGCCGCCTTTGGATGAGACGTTAAACCAAGGCCCCGTCTGCTCTCTCGGGTGAATGTAAAAGATCCCATGGCACTATTTTGAAGAAGGGCAAGGGAGTTATCCCCGGTATCCCGGCCAATATTTATCCCTCAATCAACACCACTACAACAGATTATCTGATCATTATCACATTACTGTTTGTGGGAGTTTGCTGTGCGCAAGTGGGCTGCCGCGTTTCCTACATTACAACAGTGTCTACACTCCAAAAAGTACTTAATTGGCTGTAAAGCACTTTGGGACGTCCGGTGGTTGTGAAAGGCGCTATATAAATGCAAGTATTTCTTTTTTCTTTTATCCGTCCTACTGTTGTGTTGAAATGTACATCAATAAAATATTTTGTGCTATGTGCCAACAAACTAACACTTAGTCACATTTAGGTCAATTTTCAACTTAGAGTGTTTGAGGTCCAATGCATTCCTCACTGGCCTCCCACATTCTACCCTACTTAAACTAGAGATGATCCAAAACTCGGCAGCCCGTGTCCTAACTCGCACCAAGTCCCGCTCACCCATCACCCCTGAGCTCGCTGACCTACATTGGCTCCCAGTTAAGCAGCGCCCCGATTTCAAAATTCTCGTTCTTATTTTTAAATCCCTCTATGGCCTCGCCCCTCCCTGTCTCTGTAATCTTCTCCAGCCCCACAACCCCCCTGAGATGTCTGCCCTCCTCTAATTCTGCCGCCTTGAGCATCCCTGATTGTAATCGCTCCACCATTGGTGGCCGTGCCTTCACTTGCTGAAGCCCCAAGCTCTGGAAGCCCCTGCCGAAACCTCTCCGTCTCGCTACCTCTCTTTCCTCATTCAAGACGTTCTTTAAAACCTCCCTCTTTGACCATGGTCACCTGCGTTAATTTCTACTTATGCGGCTTGGTGTCAAATTTTTACCTCATAGCACTAAAGTGAAGTGCCTTGGGATGTTTCACTACCTTAAAGGCGCTATATAAATACACGTTGTTGTTGTTGGCTGGCCTTAGTATTGACTGTTCTCAAGAACTAAAAGTTGACATCATGTTTTAACAATTGGAAACTAAACTTGCGTCATCTGTCGATGGCTAGTGCTCTAATGAGTCACTGACCTAGGTCCCACTGTATCGCTAAACCTGTCAGAAATCCTCTTTCTACAGCCTGATGTCAGCTATGGCAAAGGCAACTCATTGATGTGCGCGTTTGATCAATAGATTGTAACATATGGCAGTAAACTGGTTCGTGATTGAATAGGTCTTAAGTGGAATGAGTTCATAAGTTGTCTTCATCCAGTTTGTGGTGCATGTGATCCCACAGGACAATCCCACCGAGAATTCAATATTATTTACCATTAAGTTGAGAATCTCACTCAGAGAAAGCCTTTCCACCATCTACAAGCCACAAGTCAGGAGTGCGATGGAATACGCTCCACTTGCCTGGGCGAGTGCAGCTCCAACAACACTCAAGAAGCTCGACACCATCCAGGACAAAGCAGCCCTCTTGATTGGCACCCCATCCACCACCTTCAACATTCACTCCCTCCACCCCCGACGAACCTTGTGCTGTGGGAGGGCTGCACTGTCGTACGTGCCATCTTTCGGCTGAGACGTTAAACCGAGGCCCTGTCTGCCCTCTCAGGTGGACGCAACAGATCCCATGGCACTATTTCAAAGAAGAGCAAGGGAGTTCTCCCCAATAATTCTGGCCAATATTTATCCCTCAATCAACATCACTAAACAAAACTACATATCTGGTCATTATCACATTGCAGTTTGTGGGAGCTTGCTGTGTGCAAATTGGCTGCGTTTCCTACGTTGCAACAGTGACTACACTCCAAAATGTTTTTAATTGGCTGTAAAGCGCTTTTGGAGGTCCTTAGTTCATGAATGGTGCTATATAAATGCAAGTTCTTTCTATCTTTCTCCCTTCGATGGAAGGTGTATGATAAGATCCTCTGCTGAAAACCAGCAAGCAGCGCTATTAATGTCTCTTTAACCTTCAATCCCCTATCTCAACAGATATATAAAACATGTCCCCTTTTAAATGTGTCAGTCAATCTCAAATCAACCACATGTGTTTGCCTACATGACAACAGCGACTCCACTTTAAAAATAATTCTTTGTTAGGTGCATTGGGAGTCCTGAGGATGTGATAAGATACACACGCAAGCTGTTTGTTGACTTTCTCTGGGCGTCTGATCACATTCCAATCCTGTGGGGGAACAGTTTTTTCCAATCTAACATTTTTGGGATGATGTTGAAGCGTGGCTGATACTCCCAGTGCAATGCTGAGGGAGTGCCGCACTGTCGGCGGTGCCGTCTTTCAGATGAGACATTAAAACGAGGCCCCTTCTGCTCTCTCAAGTGGACATAAAAGATCCCAGGCCACTATTTCGAAGAAGAGCAGGGGGAGTTATCCCCGTGTCCTGGCCTATATTTAGCCTTCAATCAACATAACAAAAATTATCTGGTCATTATCACGTTGCTGTTAATGTGCGCAAATTGGCTGCCGCGTTTCCCACATTACAACAGTGACTATGCTCTAAAAGTATTTCATTGGCTGTAAAGCGCTTTGAGAAATCCGGTGGTCATGACAGGTGCTATATAAATGCAAGTCTTTCTTTTATTGTTGGTGTCCTCCACTTCAATGCTGATTGTCCAAGTTCGTTTGCTAACTACACGAGAGCTCAGAGCCAGTCACTGGTGTGTTCAATATAGACTGCAGAAGAAGTGATGGACAGCCAGGTCTCTCTGCTGCTGATGGAGATGGTCAATTTTTACTTGTTTTTTTAAAAATTTGGATGAGTTGTGACCACTTTGAAAGATTTATGAAATGATTGCAGGAGCAGAAAATATTACCACGAGCGAATTTGTCACTGGCACAAATGCAAATACTAATAAAAAAAGGAATAAAAAAAATAAAAAGACATTACATGACAAAATAAATCAGAAATATGTGCATATTAAAAAGGTTTACGCCTGTCGTTAAATGCCCTGATTGGCTCCCTCGACAGGATTTAAAGTTAAATTATGCAGAATCAAAAACAAACCTTATAACACTTCATCAGGCATGTGTTAAAACGTCAATGCCTAAATACATCTTCTCAATTAACTTGCTTGAGATTGTGATTGCTCCTACTAATTTAATCAACACTAGAATAATTCTGGGACTCTGTGATGATAAATGGCAGATACTGCACACTCAGAGATGTTATAAGTCTACGCTGATGTAAGGAATGGAAAAAGCTTGCAATGACACTTGGCGTCAGATTTGCTGGTGATTTATCTCAGCTCGGGAGAGCACACAAACCCCAGTCCAGAGTCGAGCCAAACACATTTGTATTTCAATGAACAAAAGGAAAACAAAAAGGATGGAAGGAAGGAAAGAAAAAGAGACAGAAAGATAAAGAGAGAGAGAAAGAAAGAGATAGAAAGAGGAAGGGAGAGAGAGAGAGAGAAGGAAATAAAGAGAAAGAAAGAGAGAGAGATAGAAAGAAAGAGAGTGAAAGAAAGATCGAGAGAGAAAGATCGAGAAAAGAAATAAAGAGAAAGACAGAAAGAGAGAGAGAAAGAGGAAAGAGAAAAAGAAAGAGATAGAAAGAGAGAGAAAGCGAGAGAATAAGGAAAGAAAGAAAGAGAGAGAAAGAAATAGAAAGAGAGAGCGAGAAGAAAGGAACGGAAGAAAGAAAAAGAAAGAGAGAGAAAGAAAGAGAAAGAGAAGAAAAGAAAGAAAGCAAGTAAGAAAGAAAGACTTGCATTTATATAGCGTTTTTTACAACCACAGGATGCCCCAAAGCGCTTTAGAAAACATAGAAACATAGAAAATAGGTGCAGGAGTAGGCCATTCGGCCCTTCAAGCCTGCACTGCCATTCAATGTGTTCATGGCTGAACATGCAACTTCAGGACCCCATTCCTGCTTTCTTGCCATACCCCTTGATCCCCCTAGTAGTAAGGACTACATCTAACTCCTTTTTGAATATATTTAGTGAATTGGCCTCAACAACTTTCTGTGGTAGAGAATTCCACAGATTCACCACTCTCTGGTTAAAGAAGTTTCTCCTCATCTCGGTCCTAAATGGCTTACCCCTTATCCTTAGACTGTGACCCCTGGTTCTGGACTTCCCCAACATCGGGAACATTCTTCCTGCATCTAACCTGTCTTAAACCCGTCAGAATTTTAAATGTTTCTATGAGATCCCCTCTCATTCCTCTGAACTCCAGTGAATACAAGCCCAGTTGATCCAGTCTTTCTTGATATGTCAGTCCCGCCATCCCGGGAATCAGTCTGGTGAACCTTCGCTGCACTCCCTCAATAGCAAGAATGTCCTTCCTCAAGTTAGGAGACCAAAACTGTACACAATACTCCAGGTGTGGTCTCACCAAGGCCCTGTACAACTGTAATAACACCTCCCTGCCCCTGTACGCAAATCCTCTTGCTATGAAGGCCAACATGCCATTTGCTTTCTTAACCGCCTGCTGTACCTGCATGCCAACCTTCAATGACTGATGTACCATGACACCCAGGTCTCGTTGCACCTCCCCTTTTCCTAATCTGTTGCCATTCAGATTCTGTCTCTCTGTTTTTACGACCAAAGTGGATAACCTCACATTTATCCACATTATACTTCATCTGCCATGCATTTGCCCACTCACCTAACCTATCCAAGTCACTCTGCAGCCTCATAGCATCCTCCTCGCAGCTCACACTGCCACCCAACTTATTGTCATCCGCAACTTTGGAGATACTACATTTAATCCCCTCGTCTAAATCATTAATGTACAATGTAAACAGCTGAGGCCCCAGCACAGAACCTTGCGGTACCCCACTAGTCACTGCCTGCCATTCTGAAAAGTACCCATTTACTCCTACGCTTTGCTTCCTGTCTGCCAACCAGTTCTCAATCCATATCAGCACACTACCCCCAATCCCATGTGCTTTAACTTTGCACATTAATCTCTTGTGTGGGACCTTGTCGAAAGCCTTCTTAAAGTCCAAATACACCACATCAACTGGTTCTCCCTTGTCCACTCTACTGGAAACATCCTCAAAAAATTCCAGAAGATTTGTCAAGCATGATTTCCCTTTCACAAATCCATGCTGACTTGGACCTATCATGTCACCTCTTTCCAAATGCGCTGCTATGACATCCTTAATAATTGATTCCATCATTTTACCCACTACCGATGTCAGGCTGACCGGTCTATAATTCCCTGTTTTCTCTCTCCCTCCTTTTTTAAAAAGTGGGGTTACATTGGCTACCCTCCACTCCATAGGAACTGATCCAGAGTCTATGGAATGTTGGAATATGACTGTCAATGCATCCGCTATTTCCAAGGCCACCTCCTTAAGTACTCTGGGATGCAGTCCATCAGGCCCTGGAGATTTATCGGCCTTCAATCCCATCAATTTCCCCAACACAATTTCCCGACTAATAAGGATTTCCCTCAGTTCCTCCTTACTAGATCCACTGACCCCTTTTATATCCGGAAGGTTGTTTGTGTCCTCCTTAGTGAATACCGAACCAAAGTACTTGTTCAATTGGTCTGCCATTTCTTTGTTCCCCGTTATGACATCCCCTGATTCTGACTGCAGGGGACCTACATTTTTCTTTACTAACCTTTTTCTCGTTACATATCTCGAAACTTTTGCAGTCTGTCTTAATGTTCCCTGCAAGCTTCCTCTCGTACTCTATTTTCCCTGCCCTAATCAAACCCTTTGTCCTCCTCTGCTGAGTTCTAAATTTCTCCCAGTCCCCAGGTTCACTGCTATTTCTGGCCAATTTGTATGCCACTTCCTTGGCTATAATACTATCCCTGATTTCCCTTGGTAGCCACGATTGAGCCACCTTCCCTTTTATATTTTTACGCCAGACAGGGATGTACAATTGTTGTAGTTCATCCATGCGGTCTCTCAATGTGTGCCATTGCCCATCCACAGTCAACCCCTTATGTATCATTCGCCAATCTATCCTAGCCAATTCACGCCTCATACCTTCAAAGTTACCCTTCTTTAAGTTCTGGACCATGGTCTCTGAATTAATTGTTTCATTCTCCATCCTAATGTAGAATTCTACCATATTATGGTCACTCTTCCCCAAGGGGCCTCGCACAACGAGATTGCTAATTAATCCTCTCTCATTACACAACACCCAGTCTAAGATGGCCTCTCCCCTGGTTGGTTCCTCGATATATTGGTCTAGAAAATCAACCCTTATGCACTCCAGGAAATCCTCCTCCACCGTATTGCTTCCAGTTTGGTTAGCCCAATCTATATGCATATTAAAGTCACCCATGATAACTGCTGCACCTTTATTGCATGCACCCCTAATTTCCTGTTTGATGCCCTCCCCAACATCACTACTACAGTTTGGAGGTCTGTACACAACTCCCACTAACTCCCGTTTTTTGCCCTTTGGTGTTCTGCAGCTCTACCCATATAAATTCCACATCATCCAAGCTAATGTCCTTCCTAACTATTGCATTAATCTCCTCTTTAACCAGAATTCTACCCCACCTCCTTTTCCTTTTATTCTATCATTCCTGAATGTTGAATACCCTTGGATGTTGAGTTCGAATCCCTGATCATCCTGGAGCCACGTCTCCGTAATCCCAATCGCATCATATTTGTTAACATCCATTTGCACAGTTAATTCATCCACCTTATTATGGATACTCCTTGCATTAAGACACAAAGCCTTCAGGCTTGTTTTTTTAACACCCTTTGTCCTTTTAGAATTATGATGTTGTGTGGCCCTTTTTGTTTCTTGCCTTTGTTTACTCGGCCTTCCACTATTGCTTTTTACCTTTCTACCATCTGTTTCTGAATGAATATTACTTCGCCCTATCTCGCTGCATAGGTTCCCATCCCCCTGCCAATGAATTAGTTTTGGAGTGTAGTCACTGTTGTAATGTAGGAAACGTGGCAGCCAATTTGCACACAGCAAGCTCCCATAAACAGCAATATGATAATGACCAGATAATCAGTTATTTGTTGTGTTGATTCAGGGATAAATATTGGCCAGGACACCGGGGATAACTCCCCTGCTCTTCTCTGAAATAATGTCATGGAATCATTCACATTCACCTGAGAGAGCACACGGGGCTTCGGTTTAACGTCTCATCCGAAAGACATTATCCATTATCCATCTGACATTATCCATAAAGCTTCACTGAATTATTGTTCACCCACCTGTAGTACATGCTCTACATTTAAATATATATATATCTATATTTAGCTCAGTGGTTACACTTTCACCTCTGACTCGGTTCAAGCCCCAGCCCAGATCGCATAACCCAGGTTGACAGTCCAGTGTAGTGTTGAGTGAGTGCTGTTTTGTCGGAGGTGCCATCTTGCAGAGAAGATACCAGAGCAAAGCTCTGTCTAATGCACCTACCTACACAACAACAGTGACCACACTCGACCAGCTCCGATAGACGGGCCACATTGTCCGCATGCCTGACACTAGACTCCCGAAACAAGCGATTTACTCCGAGGTCTGACACGGCAAGCGAGCCCCAGGGGGGCAGAGAAAACGCTTCAAGGACTCCCTCAAATCCTCCTTGAAAAAGTGCAATATCCCCTCCGACACCTGGGAATCCCTGGGCCAAAGCCGCTCAAAGCGGAGGAGAAGCATCCGAGAAGGCGGCGAACCAGTTTATGCAGGCGTTTATGCTCCACTCGCGCTTTCTTCTTAATATACCAGCATAACCCTCTATTCCCTTCTCCCTCGTATGCTTCGTAGCGGGGAGAGGGGAGGAGGGAGGGGGAGAGGGGAAGAGGGGGAGGGGGGGAAGAGTGGGGGGAAAGGGGGAGGGGCGGAAGAGAGAGAGGGGAGAGGGGAAGAAAGAGGGGGGAGAGGGGGTGAAGGGGGGGGAGGGGGAGGGGGGAGAGTGGGAGAAGGGGGGGAGAGGGGGAGAAGGGAGAGAGGAGGGAGGGACGGAGAGGAGGGAAGGAAGGGAGAGAAGGAGGCTGAACGGCCGGGCCCAAGACTTCGGGCTGGATTTACAGGTAGGTGGCGTCGGGTCTCGGCGGGGGGCCGCGGAGGTCCGGGGGGTGGGAGAAGAGTCACGGAGGTTCGGGGGGGAGGGGGAAGAGTCGCGGAGGTCCGAGGGGGAGCCGCGGAGGTCGGGGGGTGGGGGGTGGGAGAGTCGCCGGCGGGGGAGGGAGGGGCGTGGAGGTCGGGTCGGGTCGGGGGGGGGAGCGGAGGTCGGGTCGCCGGGGGGGGGGGGGGGGGGGGGGAGAGAGCGGGGGTCAGGTCGGGTCCGGTCGGGTGGGAGGAGCCTTATTCACGCAGCCCCAGTGAGGCCATTCGGCCAGGGCTAGGGGCTGCGTGCTTCGGGCCCCTCCCACAGATTTGGCCGCTGAAAACAGTGCCGGGACCTCTGCACATGCGCTACAGTGTTTTCAGCGCAGGGACCTGGCTCTGCCCCCCACAGCTCATGTTGCGCCGCGCCCAGCTCCAGAGGACCTGCAGGGAGCCGGAGAATAGGTGAGTTTTTTTAGGCGCACTTTCTGGCGCGAAAAATTGGCGTCCAGGTCCGGGCTGCGCCGTCCGAAACTTGGGCCCCAGAGCCCTGAGTGCAACACTCTAGGCTCACACTCCAGTGCTGAGGGAGTACCGGACTGTTGGAGGTGCCATCGTTTGGATAAGACTTTAAACCGAGGGCCTGTCTGTTCTCTCAGGTGGATGTAAAAACTATTTTGAAGAAGAGCAGGGGGAGTTATCCCCGGTGCTCTGGCCAATATTTATCCCTCAATCAACATTACAAAAACAGATTATCTGGTCATTATCACATTGTTTTTTGTGGGAGCTTGCTATGTGCAAATTGGCTGACGCGTTTCCCACATTACATAAGAAATAGGAACAGGAGTAGGCCATATGGCCCCTCGAGCCTGCTCCGCCATTCAATAAGATCATGGCTGATCCGATCATGGACTCAGCTCCACTTCCCTGCCCGCTCCCCATAATCCCTTATTCCCTTATCGATTAAGAAACCGTCTATTTCTGTCTTAAATTTATTCAATGTCCCGGCTTCCACAGCTCTCTGAGGCAGCAAATTTCACAGATTCACAACCCTCTAAGAGAAGAAATTTCTCCTTATCTCTGTTTTAAATGGACGGCCCCTTATTCTAAGATCGTGCCCTCTAGATCCAGTCTCCCCCATCAGTGGAAACATCCCCTCTGTATCCACCCTGTCAAGCCCCCTCAAAGTCTTATATGTCTCAATAAGATCACCTCTCATTCTTCGGAATTCCAATAAGTGACTACACGTCAAAAAGTACTTCATTGGCTGTAAAACGCTTTGGGACGTCTGGTGGTTGTGAAAGGCGCTATATAAATGCAAGTCTTTCTTTGGGAAGAGCGTGGGCTGAGGCTGCAGTGTAACCCGGGCCTGTCCGGTTGCACTGCTGTTAGATTAGCTTCCGGTGTCACGGCATGGCACTATATGAGCCCTCTGCTATTTTTTTGCATTTGATAGAAGTCAAGATATTTGCATGAATCAGTGCTATTTCTACCATTCAAATACGAGCCAAAGGCGGGCAGAGGAAACGTTACAAAGACACCCTCAAAGCCTCCCTGATAAAGTGCGACATCCCCACTGACACCTGGGGGTTCTTGGCCATAGACCGCCCTAAGTGGAGGAAGTGCATCCGGGAGGGCGCTGAGCACCTCGAGTTTCGTCGCCGAGAGCATGCAGAGACCAAGCGCAGGCAGCGGAAGGAGCGTGCGGCAAACCAGTCCCACCCACCCTTTCCCACAACAACGATCTGTCCCACCTGTGACAGAGACTGTGGTTCTCGTATTGGACTGTACGGCCACCTAAGAACTCATGCTAAGAGTGGAAGCAAGTCTTCCTGATCCTGAGGGACCGCCTATGATGATGCTGATGACATTAAATATGAGATTAATTTTACACAATTATCTGATGAGCTGCTCGGGGCTGAGAGGAGGTCCATATGAAGAAATACTTATTCAGCGGAGTCTGTCTCCGTAGATTACAGCTGGCATTTCTGCAGAGGATCGCACTTATTTCAGGCAGTGTCTGACAGACTGCAGGAATCACAGTTTATTTCCCACCCCATCGCTTCATTCTGAGGATGTGGGCGTCACTGGCAAGGCCGTCATTTATTGCCCATCCCTAATTGCCCTTGAGAAGATGGTGGTGAGCCGTTTTCTTGAACCGCTGCAGTCCGTGTGGTGAAGGTACTCCCACAGTGCTGTTAAGGTAGGTGCAATGTATTTGCTTCATGGATTCTTTGCTTAAAAATTAAAGAGCAACACACTGCTAGTAAGAACTAGTTGGTTTATTAGCAAAGATTTAACAATCACACTGCACATTACCAGTTCATCCACCAGGCTCACGACCACCTGCCTCATCGTGGATCCCCTGAACCCAACTGGCTGGGGTTTTATTGAGCCTTGTATACATCCCGTGACTGGTTAAGCCACTCCCAACTCAACAGCTCCACAAACCTGTGAGCATCCTCACAGTGGGGAGTTTCAGGATTTTACAAAAATTCTTCCAAGGAGTGCATGGGCTTTCCTGGCTGGTGGGCTGGGAAAACGTGTGCACAAAACAACCACACAAGAGAGGGAGAAAGCAAAATCAATTCTTAATATATTTTTAAATATTAAGTCAGGAGATAGCAGAGGCTCTGAGCTCACCACTGCCCTCTACTGGCTGTTGCGAAGAAGCGGATTTATAAAGAAAAGTTTGGACCAAATACCTGAGTTGTTGAAGGACGCATAAACATTATTATTCTCACTTAAATTTTTTTTTTCTAGCCCTTGCCAGATTTCCTGCTCTGTCCCCTGTGAAGCCAGTTCTTCGAAATAATACCGACAGGACCTTTTACATCCAGCTGAGAGAGCAGACGGGGCCTCAATTTAACATTTCATCCGAAAGACGGCACCTCTGACAGTGCAGCGCTCCCTCAGCACTGCACTGGGAGAGTCAGTCAGTCTGGATGATTGTGGAGTGGGCTCTATTACAGGGAAGGGAGTGCTGATACAGTGAGGAGTAAGTACTTTTCATAAGAACATAAGAACATAAGAAATAGGAGCAGGTGTAGGCCATTCGGCCCCTCGAGCCTGCTCCACCATTTAATAAGATCAAGGTTGATCTTTGACCTCAACTCCACTTCCCTGCACTGTCCCATATCCCTTGATTCCCTCAATATCCAAAAATCTATCAATCTCTGTCTTGAATAAATTCAAAGACTGAGCCTCCACAGCTCTCTGGGATAGAGAATTCCAAAGATTCACCATCCTCTGAGTCCTAAATGGCCAACCCCTTATTCTGAGACTGTGACCCCTGGTTCTAGACTCACCAGCCAGGGGAAACATCCTCCCTGCATCTACCCTGTCAAGCCCTGGAAGAATTTTTTATGTTTCAATGAGATCACCTCTCATTCTTCTAAACTCTATAGAATATAGGCCTAGTCTACTCAATCTCTCCTCATAGGACAATTCCCCCCCCCCCTCCCCCCGCCTCCGCCATCCCAGGAATCAGTCTGGTAAACCTTCGTTGCACTCCCTCTATGGCAGGGCAGTAGTGATACCTGCCCTCCTATATGGTTCAGAGACGTGGACTATATACAGCAGACACCTCAAAGCACTGGAGAAATACCACCAGTGCTGCCTCCGCAAGATCCTGCAAATCCCCTGGGAGGATAGACGCACCATCGTCAGTGTTCTCGCTCAGGCCGACATCCCCAGCATCGAAGCACTGACCACACTCGACCAGCTCCGTTGGGCGGGCCACATTGTCCGCATGCCCGACACGAGACTCCCTAAGCAAGCGCTCTACTCGGAACTCCGACATGGCAAGCGAGCCCCAGGTGGGCAGAGGAAATGCTTCAAGGATGCCCTCAAAGCCTCCCTGATAAAGTGCAACATCCCCACCGACACCTGGGAGTCCCTGGCCCAAGACTGCCCAAAGTGGAGGAAGAGCATCCGGGAGGGCGCTGAGCACCTCGAGTCTCGTCGCCGAGAGCGTGCAGAAAGCAAGCGCAGGCAGCGGAAGGAGCGTGCGGCAAACCAGACTCCCCACCCACCCTTTCCCTCAACCACCGTCTGCCCCACCTGTGACAGACTGTAATTCCCGTATTGGACTGTACAGCCACCTGAGAACTCACTCTTAGAGTGGAAGCAAGTCTTCCTCGATTTCGAGGGACTGCCTATGATGATGACAAGTATATCGCATCAACGAGTGTGGACTTTACGATGACCTCTCCTGTCCCGAGGACAACTATCACTAGGAGGATGCACCAAAGGGATTGGTGCCCAATAATGTCTGCCAGTGGGACATGCCAAGCTTAATGACTCAGAACAGGGTGTGTGCCAGCTCAGAGGGGGCACAAACAGGAATTGGCAAAATAGGATTATTCAGCAATGAAAATGAGGAAGCACCATGCTCACAACAGGTCCCTCAACACCTGCTGCATTCCAACAAAAACCCGCAACCCAAAGGATAACCGATCATTCTTAAACATGAGCACCCTCAACATTCACTCCCTCCACCACCGGCGCCCCCTGGCTGCAGTGTGCACCATCTACAAGATGCACTGCAGCAACTCGCCAAGGCTTTTTCGACAGCACCTCCCAAACCCGCGACCTCTTCCCTCTAGATGGACAGGGGCAGCAGGTGCTTGGGAACACCGCCACCTCCACATTCCCCTCCAAGTCTCAAACCATCCTGACTTGGAAATATATCGGCCGTTCCTTCATCGTCGCTGGGTCACAATCCTGGAACTCCCTCCCTAACAGCAGTGTGTGGGAGCACCTTCACCACACGGACTGCAGCGGCTCAAGAAGGCAGCTCACCACCACCTTCTCAAGGACAATTAGGGATGGGCAATAAATGCCGACCTTGCCAGCGACGCCCACATCCCAGGAATGAATTTTTAAAAAAATTATCTTTCAGATACAAAATGCCAAATACTGCGGATGCTGGAATCTGAAATAAAAGCAGAAAATGCTGGGAACACTCAGCAGGTCAGGCAGCATCTGTGGAGAGAGAAACAGAGTTAACATTTCAGGTCGATAACCTGTTATCAGATCTGGCATATTTCAGATTTCTTTTCTGAATAAAACCAAAAGGCGACACTGGTGTAATGTATTTGCTTCATGGGCTCTTTGCTGAAGAATCCATAGCAGCACATTGCTATTAAGAACTAATTGGTTTATTGGCAAAGGTTTAACAATCACACTACACATTACCAGTTCATCCACCAGGCTCACAACCACCTGGTTGGGGTTTTATTGAGTCTTGTGAACATCACGTGACTGGCTAAGCCACTCACAACTCGCCAGCTCTACAACTATTTCAGTTGAACCCATGAATCAAGTGCCCCCTGATTAAAAGGGGGGCACTAAAACTGACAAAACTTAAACAAATTAAACTTTCGGCAATAGTGGACCAAATTAAAATTTGGTTGCCGGGGGTGATGATGCACTCCAGTCCCTCCGATGCCCACCTCTCGTGGAAGGCCGCAAGCGTACCGGTGGACACCGCGTGTGTGGGAGCACAAGACCGCATTTCTGAACGCTTTGCTTCAGCGCGGTCTGGAGATCGAAAGTTGGAAGATTGAAGTTTGGATTAAAAAAACAGGAAGATTGGATGTTTGGATCGAAAGAGGCTGCTAGACGATCAGAGCCACTTAGCCATTCAAATGTGACATTCTGATCACCTGTACGTTTACAGTACTTCATAGTGGGAGTCGATTTCTGGTAGTGAGACTTGACTTTGGGATAATGAGTAGCTGGTCAGTGTATGTATGTTGAGTATTTGAGTGTAACTTGTTAATATGCGAATAGCAATAGTAATTCATGACATTGTCTGTATTTGAGTGTACCTTGATACCATTTGATGACATCATCTGTATGTTAAACGATTCAGGAAGCAGTTAGCCGTGATTGTCTAATGCAAAGAAATAAGAATTCAAAGGCTTTTTAGGTATATAAGAACATAAGAACATAAGAATTAGGAACAGGAGTAGGCCAACTGGCCCCTCGAGCCTGCTCCGCCATTCAACAAGGTCATGGCTGATCTGGCCGTGGACTCAGCTCCACTTACCCGCCCGCTCCCCGTAACCCTTAATTCCCTTATTGGTTAAAAATCTATCTATCTGTGATTTGAATACATTCAATGAGCTAGCCTCAACTGCTTCCTTGGGCAGAGAATTCCACAGATTCACAACCCTCTGGGAGAAGAAATTCCTTCTAACTCGGTTTTAAATTGGCTCCCTCGTATTTTGAGGCTGTGCCCCCTAGTTCTAGTCTACCCGACCAGTGGAAACAACCTCTCTGCCTCTATCTTGTCTATCCCTTTCATTATTTTAAATGTTTCTATAAGATCACCCCTCATCCTTCTGAACTCCAACGAGTAAAGACCCAGTCTACTCAATCTATCATCATAAGGTAACCCCCTCATCTCCGGAATCAGCCTAGTGAATCGTCTCTGTACCCCCTCCAAAGCTAGTATATCCTTCCTTAAGTAAGGTGACCAAAACTGCACGCAGTACTCCAGGTGCGGCCTCACCAATACCCTATACAGTTGCAGCAGGACCTCCCTGCTTTTGTACTCCATCCCTCTCGCAATGAAATGCCTTCCTGATTACCTGCTGCACCTGCAAACTAACTTTTTGGAATTCATGCACAAGGACCCCCTGGTCCCTCTGCACCACAGCATGTTGTAATTTCTCCCCATTCCAATAATATTCCCTTTTACTGTATTATTTTCCAAGATGGATGACCACGTCTTTTCCGACATTGTATTTCATCTGCCAAACCTTAGCCCATTCGCTTAACCTATCTAAATCTCTTTGCAGCCTCTCTGTGTCCTCTACACAACCCGCTTTCCCAATAATCTTTGTGTCACCTGAAAATTTTGTTACACTACACTCTGTCCCCTCTTCCAGGTCATCTATGTATATTGTAAACAGTTGTGGTCCCAGCACCGATCCCTGTGGCACACCACTAACCACTGATTTCCAACCGGAAAAGGATCCATTTATCCCGACTCTCTGCTTTCTGTTCGCCAGCCAATTCTCGATCCATGCTAATACATTTCCTCTGACTCCGCGTAACTTTATCTTCTGCAGTAACCTTTTGTGTGGCACCTTATCGAATGCCTTTTTGAAATCTAAATACACCACATCCATCGGTACACCTCTATCCACCATGCTCGTTATATCCTCAAAAAATTCCAGTATAAAGAGATGGAACTGGCTTTTGTCACATACACACACGGACATCAGTGACACTGGAATCTCGAAAGGTGTGTCACTTCTTGGAGAGCTGCCTTTGCAAGCAGAGAGTTGGCTTGTGTTTTGTGGCTCGTATGAATGTCTGAATAAAAGACCCGCTCCTGCCCTTACTACAACTCAGTGTGTGCGTAATTCGAAGTTTAAAGCAATGAAGCAAAAAGAGCAAGACAGCCGTTACAACATTTTGGTGACCCCGACGTGATTTTTAAAAGTTTGTTGGCTCATTCGAACACCCCGACGTGAAGCAGAAAGTTGGCTGAGTTGTTCGAAGACCCCGACGTGATTTTCAAAAGTTTGTTGGCTGAGTCGTTTGAAGAAGTGTTTACCACACATCAGTTCGAGGGGTGAGTATTCTTTCAGTGGTCATAATTTATAGGGATCTCCAGTTAGTAATGGTAGGGTCAGGGATTATTCCAGATGAGGTCCAGTCATTTCTTAATGAGTGGATTGAGTCGAAAGGAGGCCCTTATGGGATAAGGCAGGAAACAATGACAGGAGGATAGAGAGAGACACGGCAGTCCTTAGTGGAGAGTGTCCAGTTAAAAAAGATTAAAGTGTTTGGGTTAAAAAGTGATAAAAAGAGAAACGCATTAGTGTTGCAGTGTCTAATACTGGGGATTCAAAAGTTAGGAGAAGAGGCTGCGGCTAGAAATAGGGAAGTCTCAGAACTCAGAGAGCAGCTAACAACAGCGAGTAAAGAAGTAGAGAATTGCCGATTTCAGGCACTCGGGGCAGCCAGGACTGTTCTGGCGCTGGATCAGCATCTTTCCGATGAACAGAACCGTAATCAAGAGCTAGAGAAAGGATTATGTCAGCTGCAGGATGCAAAAATGACAGAAACCCGAGCAAACATCATAGTTAAAGGGGCCCCTACCTCCCCGAGTCCTGTGCAGGAGATGTGGGGCGAGGGGGGGTGGGGGGGGGCAGCAGGTATTAGGGTGCCCAGCGGAGACAGCAATAGATGAGGCCTGGTGGTATTCAGAGGATTCCCCGGGCCTGAGAGTTGAAAAGGGGCTTAAGGGACAGGGAGAATGCCCACCGTTCCCTTCCACACCTCCGTTGCCCTCTCCGACTTCGGAGCCTCGAATCCGTGTGGTTGGCGTGGCAACGTTAGGTACGGAGGCGGAGCAGTTAGATGCCTCTTCGGTTCCTCAGGCACTTAACACCCCGCAGCATTACACACGACCTTCCGGCGATGCAGAGAGTGGGGGAAGCACGTTCGGATGAACAAGGCAAGAGCAGGATCACGATTCCTCTGCTCCCTATGGTGTTGGTGAAGGGTTTTGGCGATTCCTGGTATGAGCGAGGAGGGATAAAGTTACAGGACATGAGAGCTATCCTTAGTGAAGTGGGACCTGCACCGCTTCAGGATCTTAATAAGTTTGCCCAGTGGTGGTGTAATATTCTGGGATGATGGCAACTGGGGGACATATCGGAAAAACAGAGGGTTCACACGATTCCGCGAGCTTTAGGGAATCGCCGGGGAAAGGTAGTAGGTTTTGAAACAACTTCCAGGGCTCTGCTTGGTCGATTCATGGTTGCAATCTTTGGTGCTCACTCAGGGCCACAGTTAATAAAGCGGCTTGCATTATTACCAGGAGAAGGACCCAGGGACGCGAGGGAACGTATTTTCCAATTATGTAAATGTTTGGGAACTAATTGGATTGCTATCAGTCATTACGGGGATGATACGCATCGAGAGATCATTTTGACTCTCCCAACCACTTCAGTAGTTCTGGAAGTAGATGCCTGGGGCGGGGTCGATAGTTTTGATAAATGGTTGGCAAGGGTGGAAAGCTTGTAGCAGAAAAAAGGAGGGAGAGAGAAAACAGGGAATTATAGACCGGTCAGCCTGACATCGGTAGTGGGTAAAATGATGGAATCAATTATTAAGGATGTCATAGCAGTGCATTTGGAAAGAGGTGACATGATAGGTCCAAGTCAGCATGGATTTGTGAAAGGGAAATCATGCTTGACAAATCTTCTGGAATTTTTTGAGGATGTTTCCAGTAGAGTAGATAAGGGAGAACCAGTTGATGTGGTATATTTGGACTTTCAGAAGGCGTTCGACAAGGTCCCACACAAGAGATTGATGTGCAAAGTTAGAGCACATGGGATTGGGGGTAGTGTACTGACATGGATTGAGAACTGGTTGTCAGACAGGAAGCAAAGAGTAGGAGTAAATGGGTACTTTTCAGAATGGCAGGCAGTGACTGGTGGGGTACCGCAAGGTTCTGTGCTGGGGCCCCAGCTGTTTACACTGTACATTAATGATTTAGATGAGGGGATTAAATGTAGTATCTCCAAATTTGCGGATGACACTAAGTTGGGTGGCAGTGTGAGCTGCGAGGAGGATGCTGTGAGGCTGCAGAGTGACTTGGATAGGTTAGGTGAGTGGGCAAATGCATGGCAGATGAAGTATAATGTGGATAAATGTGAGGTTATCCACTTTGGTGGTAAAAACAGAGAGACAGACTATTATCTGAATGGTGACAGATTAGGAAAAGGGGAGGTGCAAAGAGACCTGGGTGTCATGGTACATCAGTCATTGAAGGTTGGCATGCAGGTGCAGCAGGCGGTTAAGAAAGCAAATGGCATGTTGGCCTTCATAGCAAGGGGATTTGAGTACAGGGGCAGGGAGGTGTTGCTACAGTTGTACAGGGCATTGGTGAGGCCACACCTGGAGTATTGTGTACAGTTTTGGTCTCCTAACCTGAGGAAGGACATTCTTGCTATTGAGGGAGTGCAGCGAAGGTTCACCAGACTGATTCCCGGGATGGCGGGACTGACCTATCAAGAAAGACTGGATCAACTGGACTTGTATTCACTGGAGTTCAGAAGAATGAGAGGGGACCTCATAGAAACATATAAAATTCTGACGGGGTTAGACAGGTTAGATGCAGGAAGAATGTTCCCAATGTTGGGGAAGTCCAGAACCAGGGGTCACAGTCTAAGGATAAGGGGTAAGCCATTTAGGACCGAGATGCGGAGGAACTTCTTCACCCAGAGAGTGGTGAACCTGTGGAATTCTCTACCACAGAAAGTTGTTGAGGCCAATTCACTAAATATATTCAAAAAGGAGTTAGATGAGGTCCTTACTGCTAGGGGGATCAAGGGGTATGGCGAGAAAGCAGGAATGGGGTACTGAAGTTGAATGTTCAGCCATGAACTCATTGAATGGCGGTGCAGGCTCGAAGGGCCGAATGGCCTACTCCTGCACCTATTTTCTATGTTTCTATGTTTCTATGTATCCCAGTCATGGAAGTGAGACAGAGGTTACAGCGATGGAGGGCAGAAGGGCCTGAGTGGATAAATCCCGCGAGGAGTCGCATGAGAGGAGCAGGACCAGGTGGTGCCTGGATCCCGACCCGTCGGTTGATAGAGGACAGGGATAGACTGGCTAAAGAATTGGAAAAGTTAAAAGAAAAGCTGAAGAATCAGGAAAGAGAAGCTAGAGTCACAGACAGGGATGATATCTCGGTTCAGTTGCTAAGGTCGGGGGTAGATTCCGCAGGTGAGGGAGGATCCCTATAGGGATGCCGTGCCTCAACAACACACGTCGTTTCTTTCGGACCCTTACTTCAGGATAGGGGTGGCCATACCCTTATCGAGGCATGTGTGGAAGGGCAGCGGGTAATTGACAGCATCTGCCGGACAAATGAAGGTTGAGGTGCCCCTGGAGGAAGGGGATTCCCCTCTTCAGAGACAGTACCCCGACACCCCAGATACACGAGGAGCAGTTACTGAGCAGTCAGAGATGAAAGCAGTGGGAGAAGCTTGCTCAGAAGCATTTAAAGTTTCTGCAGGAATGAGCTGCCTCAGAACTGATGAGATGATGTTCAGTGAAGAGCTCAAATGTGGGAGTTCCAAACATGATCTTAAAGGAAGCGAAATAAAAGTTGGATCGTTGCAAATACCGAGAGAAGAAATGAAAGCAGTTCCGAAGGGTGAACTGAGAGAAGGACTGGGTCTCTCGACTCACTATTCAGCATTTCCATCATCCTTTACTCTATGTTGTTACACTTCTCCCACAAAGCAGAGGAAATTGTTAAAACCTGTGCAGAGGGCAACAGACTTGGTCGAAGGCACCGATTGCGAGTTTACATTTCTGAACGTAACCAGCATGGAATTCAGTCAAAAACATCATAAATTGAAAGTTGACTTTTAAGTGAAAGTGAATATGGTGATCACAGACCAACGGACTTTAAAATGGCATCTTGAGAATCTGAGTCCTCAGCAACCCGACTTTGACCCCAAGTGTAGTGTCCCTTCACCTTACTTACTGGAACTCTTTGAGGATATAACGAGCATGGTGGATAGAGGTGTACCGATGGATGTGGTGTATTTAGATTTCCAAAAGGCATTCGATAAGGTGCCACACAAAAGGTTACTGCAGAAGATAAAGGTACGCGGAGTCAGAGGAAATGTATTAGCATGGATAGAGAATTGGCTGGCTAACAGAAAGCAAAGAGTCGGGATAAGTGGGTCCTTTTCCGGTTGGAAATCGGTGGTTAGTGGTGTGCCACAGGGATCAGTGCTGGGACCACAACTGTTTACAATATACATAGATGACCTAGAGGAGGGGACAGAGTGTAGTGCAACAAAATTTGCAGATGACACTAAGATTAGTGGGAAAGCGGGTTGTGTAGAGGACTCAGAGAGGCTACAAGGAGATTTAGATAGGTTAAGCGAATGGGCTAAGGTTTGGCAGATGGAATACAATGTCGGAAAGTGTGAGGTCATCCACCTTGGGAAAAAAAACAGTAAAAGGGAGTATTATTTGAATGGGGAGAAATTACAACATGCTGTGGTGCAGAGGGACCTGGGGGTCCTTGTGCATGAATCCCAAAAGGTTAGTTTGCAGGTGCAGCAGGTAATCAGGAAGGCAAATGGAATGTTGGCCTTCATTGCGAAAGGGATGGAGTACAAAAGCAGGGAGGTGTTGCTGCAACTGTATAAGGTATTGGTAAGGCCGCACCTGGAGTACTGCGTGCAGTTTTGGTCACCTTACTTGAGGAAGGATATACTAGCTTTGGAAGGGGTACAGAGACGATTCACTAGGCTGATTCGAGAAATGAGGGGGTTAACTTATGATGATAGATTGAGTAGACTGGGTCTTTACTCCTTGGAGTTCAGAAGGATGAGGGGTGATCTTATAGAAACATTTAAAATCATGAAAGGGACAGACAAGATAGAGGCAGAGAGGTTGTTTCCATTGGTGGGGGAGACTAGAACTAGGGGGCACAGCCTCAAAATACGGAGGAGCCAATTTAAAACCGAGTTGAGAAGGAATTTCTTCTCCCAGAGGGTTGTGAATCTGTGGAATTCTCTGCCCAAGGAAGCAGTTGAGGCTGGCTCATTGAATGTTTTCAAGTCAAAGATAGATAGATTTTTAAGCAATAAGGGAATTAAGGGTTACGGGGAGAGGGCGGGTAAGTGGAGCTGAGTCCACGACCAGATCAGCCATGATCTTATTGAATGGTGGAGCAGGCTCGAGGGGCTAGATGGCCTACTCCTGTTCCTAATTCTTATGTTCTTATGTTCTTACTACAAACTCACACGAGGCATGGATATATCAGACACGGTCACTCTGTGACCTTCACCTTTATTGCCAGGACCAAGGAGTGCTGACCCTGGGTGGGGCCTCCCCTTTTATACCTGGAAACCCAGGTGAGGAGTGTCTCCCGCAAGCTCACCCCCTGTGGTCAGGGTGTGCATTTCTAGGGTACAGGTACAGTGTACATGAGTTACAGCTACATGACTATGTCATTGCAAGATGGTTAAATACATGACATCACCTCCCCCCTTCAGTCTTTTTGTTTCAGAGGTTAAGTCTATCGGGTGGTCGACGCTCTCTCGTGGAGCGCCGCAGTTGTGGCTCTGGTGGCTGAGCCTCGGCCCGCGTCTCTGTCACTTGAGGTGATTCCGGCCTGTCCGGGCTGGCCGCAGGGACTGTGCATGCTGTGGGCTGTCCTTGTTGCTCATCCGCTGGCAGTGGTGTGAGTGCCATCTCATGCAGTTCTTCAGGTTCCTCCGTGTCTATGCTGAACCTTGTCTTTACTTGGTCCAAGTGTTTGCGGCATATCTGCCCATTGTTTAGTCTGACCACCATGATCCTGTTTCCTTCTTTGCCAATTACGGTGCCCTCAAGCCATTTGGGTCCCAAAGCATGGTTAAGAACAAATACCGGGTCATCTATTTCTATACACCTCCCCCTTGAGCCTCGATCATGGAGCTCGGCTTGGGACTGGCGCTTGCCCTCAACAATGTCTGCCAGGGCTGGGTGAATGAGGGACAGCCGCGTCTTGAGCGTGCGTTTCATGAGGAGTTCCGCATGCGGGACTCCCGTGAGTTAGTGCGGGCGGGATCTGTAGGCCAGCAGGAGGCGCGATAGGCGGTACTGAAGGGAGGGTCCTTGGATGCGTAGCATGCCCTGTTTTATGACTTGGACCGCCTGTTCCGCCTGGCCATTGGAAGCCGGCTTGAACGGTGCTGTCCGGACGGGCTTGGTCCCATTGCCCGACATAAACTCCTGGCATTCATGGCTGGTAAAACACAGGCCATTGTCGCTGACCAGGATGTCCGGCAATCCATGGGTTGTGAAAACCGTACGCAGACTCTCCACGGTGATGGATGTCATGCACGAGTTCCATATGATGCACTCGATCCACTTCGAGTATGCATCGACAACGATCAGGAACATTTTTCCCATGAACGGGCCCGCATCGTCTACGTGAATACGTGACCATGGCCCGGTGGGCCAAAGCCACAGGCTGAGTGGGGCCTCCCTGGGGGCATTGCCCAGCTGGGCACACGTCGTGCACCTGCGAACCCAGTGTTCCAGTTCTGAGTCAATCCCTGGCCACCACACGTGTGACCGGGCAATGACCTTCATTAACACGATGCCAGGGTGCTCGCTGTGGAGTTCCCTGATGAACGCTTCCCTTCCTTTCTGGGGCATGACTACCCGGCTGCCCCATAACAGGCAGCCGGCTTGGATGGAGAGCTCATCCATCCGTCTGTGAAACGGTCTGACCTCCTCGGGGCACGCCCTGTGTGCGGGCGCCCAGTCCCCAGTCAGGACACATTTCTTTATCATGGATAGGAGGGGGTCCCTGTTGGTCCAGAGTTTGATCTTGCGGGCTGTGATGGGGGAGCCCGCAGTGTCAAAAGCCTCAACGGCCATGACCGTCTCGCCGCTCTGCTCCGACGCCTCCTCGGTGGTGGCCAGTGGGAGCCTGTTGAGCGCGTCAGCGCAATTTTCAGTGCCTGGCCGGTGCCGTATGGTGTAGTCATACGCAGCCAGCGTGAGGGCCCAGCGCTGTATGCGAGCTGTCGCATTGGCGTTGACAGCCATGCTTTCGGACAACAAGGATGTTAACGGCTTGTGGTCCGTCTCTAGCTCGAACCGCCTACCAAAAAGGTACTGGTGCATCTTTTTCACACCGTAAACACAAGCGAGTGCTTCCTTTTCGACCATGCCGTATCCACGCTCTGCCTGGGAGAGCGACCTGGAGGCGTAAGCCACCGGTTGGAGTCGGCCGTCATCATTACTCTGCTGCAAAACATACCCAACCCCGTAGGATGATGCATCGCACGTTAAAACCAGTTTTTTACAGGGGTCATACAAAGTCAACAGTTTGTTGGAACACAGCAGGTTCCTCGCCTTATTGAAAACCCGTTCTTGACAGTCCCCCCAAAACCATTCACAACCTTTACGCAGGAGCATGTGTAACGGCTCCAGCAATGTGCTTAAGTTTGGCAGAAAGTTCCCAAAATAGTTCAAAAGTCCCAGGAATGATCGCAACTCCGAGGTGTTGCCGGGCCTGGGTGCCCGGCGGATCACCTCCGTTTTGGATTCGGTAGGCCGGATCCCGTCTGCGGCAACCCTCCTGCCCAAAAATTCAACCTCTGGGGCCAAAAACACACACTTGGCCTTTTTCAGCCGCAAGCCTACCCGATCCAATCAGCGTTGCATCTCCTCCAGGTTGTGAAGGTGTTCTTCGGTGTCTCGACCCATTATGAGAATGTCGTCTTGGAATACAATCGTTCCAGGAATGGATTTGAGCAAGTGTTCCACGCAGCGAGACAGGGCGAAGTAATATGGAATCAGAAACAGATGGTAAAAAGGTAAAAAGCAATAGTGGAAGGCCGAGTAACCAAAGGCAAGAAACAAAAAGGGCCACACTACATCATAATTCTAAAAGGACAAAGGGTGTTAAAAAAACAAGCCTGAAGGCTTTGTGTCTTAATGCAAGGAGTATCCGTAATAAAGTGGATGAATTAACTGTGCAAATAGATGTTAACAGATATGATGTGATTGGGATTACAGAGACGTGGCTCCAGGATGATCAGGGCTGGGAACTCAACATCCAGGGGTATTCAACATTCAGGAAGGATAGAATAAAAGGAAAAGGAGGTGGGGTAGCATTGTTGGTTAAAGAGGAGATTAATGCAATAGTTAGGAAGGACATTAGCTTGGATGATGTGGAATCTATATGGGTAGAGCTGCAGAACACCAAAGGGCAAAAAACGGGAGTTAGTGGGAGTTGTGTACAGACCTCCAAACAGTAGTAGTGATGTTGGGGAGGGCATCAAACAGGAAATTAAGGGTGCATGCAATAAAGGTGCAGCAGTTATCATGGGTGACTTTAATATGCATATAGATTGGGCTAACCAAACTGGGAGCAATACGGTGGAGGAGGATTTCCTGGAGTGCATAAGGGATGGTTTTTTTAGACCAATATGTCGAGGAACCAACTAGGGGGGTGGCCATCTTAGACTGGGTGTTGTGTAATGAGAGAGGATTAATTAGCAATCTCGTTGTGCGAGGCCCCTTGGGGAAGAGTGACCATAATATGGTGGAATTCTGCATTAGGATGGAGAATGAAACAGTTAATTCAGAGACCATGGTCCAGAACTTAAAGAAGGGTAACTTTGAAGGTATGAGGCGTGAATTGGCAAGGATTGATTGGCGAATGATACTTAAGGGGTTGACTGTGGATGGGTAATGGCAGACATTTAGAGACCGCATGGATGAACTACAACAATTGTACATTCCTGACTGGCGTAAAAATAAAAAAGGGAAGGTGGCTCAACCGTGGCTATCAAGAGAAATCAGAGATAGTATTAAAGCCAAGGAAGTGGCATACAAATTGGCCAGAAATAGCAGCGAACCCGGGGACTGGGAGAAATTTAGAACTCAGCAGAGGAGGACAAAGGGTTTGATTAGGGCAGGGAAAATAGAGTACGAGAGGAAGCTTGCGGGGAACATTAAGACGGACTACAAAAGTTTCTATAGATATGTAAAGAGAAAAAGGTTAGTAAAGACAAACGTAGGTCCCCTGCAGTCAGAATCAGGGGAAGTCATAACGGGGAACAAAGAAATGGCAGACCAATTGAACAAGTACTTTGGTTCGGTATTCACTAAGGAGGACACAAACAACCTTCCGGATATAAAAGGGGTCAGTGGATCTAGAAAGGAGGAACTGAGGGAAATCCTTATTAGTCGGGAAATTGTGTTGGGGAAATTGATGGGATTGAAGGCCGATAAATCCCTAGGGCCTGATGGACTGCATCCCAGAATACTTAAGGAAGTGGCCTTGGAAATAGCGGATGCATTGACAGTCATTTTCCAACATTCCATAAACTCTCGATCAGTTCCTATCGAGTGGAGGGTAGCCAATGTAACCCCACTTTTTAAAAAAGGAGGGAGAGAGAAAACAGGGAATCATAGACCGGTCAGCCTGACATCGGTAGTGGGTAAAATGATGGAATCAATTATTAAGGCATTTGGAAAGAGGTGACATGATAGGTCCAAGTCAGCATGGATTTGTGAAAGGGAAATCATGCTTGACAAATCTTCTGGAATTTTTTGAGGATGTTTCCAGTAGAGTGGACAAGGGAGAACCAGTTGATGTGGTATATTTGGACTTTCAGAAGGCTTTCGACAAGGTTCCACACAAGAGATTAATGTGCAAAGTTAAAGCACATGGAATTGGGGGTAGTGTGCTGACATGGATTGAGAACTGGTTGTCAGACAGGAAGCAAAGAGTAGGAGTAAATGGGTACTTTTCAGAATGGCAGGCAGTGACTAGTGGGGTACCGCAAGGTTCTGTGCTGGGGCCCCAGCTGTTTACATTGTACATTAATGATTTAGACGAGGGGATTAAATGTAATATCTCCAAATTTGTGGATGACACTAAGTTGGGTGGCAGTGTGAGCTGCGAGGAGGATGCTATGAGGCTGCAGAGTGACTTGGATAGGTTAGATGAGTGGGCAAATGTATGGCAGATGAAGTATAATGTGGATAAATGTAAGGTTATCCACTTTGGTGGTAAAAACAGAGAGACAGACTATTATCTGAATGATGACAGATTAGGAAAAGGGAGGTGCAACGAGACCTAGGTGTCATGGTACATCAGTCATTGAAGGTTGGCATGCAGGTACAGCAGGCGGTTAAGAAAGCAAATGGCATGATGGCCTTCATAGTGGAGGGATTTGAGTACGGGGCAGGGAGGTGTTGCTACAGTTGTACAGGGCCTTGGTGAGGCCACACCTGGAGTATTGTGTACAGTTTTGGTCTCCTAACTTGAGGAAGGACATTCTTGCTATTGAGGGAGTGCTGCGAAGGTTCACCAGACTGATTCCTGGGATGGCGGGACTGACATATCAAGAAAGACTGGATCAACTGGGCTTGTATTCACTGGAGTTCAGAAGAATGAGAGAGGATCTCATAGAAACGTTTAAAATTCTGATGGGTTTAGACAGGTTAGATGCAGGAAGAATGTTCCCAATGTTGGGGAAGTCCAGAACCAGGGGTCACAGTCTAAGGATAAGGGGTAAGCCATTTAGGACTGAGATGAGGAGAAACTTCTTCACCCAGAGAGTGGTGAACCTGTGGAATTCTCTACCACAGAAAGTTGTTGAGGCCAATTCACTAAATATATTCAAAAAGGAGTTAGATGTAGTCCTTACAACTCGGGGGATCAAGGGGTATGGCGAGAAAGCAGGAATGGGGTACAGAAGTTGCATGTTCAGCCATGAACTCATTGAATGGCGGTGCAGGCTCGAAGGGCCGAATGGCCCACTCTTGCACCTATTTTCTATGTTTCTATGTTTCTCTGAAAGATGGCTGCTGCCGAACGAATGCCAATCTGTTGTAGACAAATAATCCTTTGTGCGTTGTGATGGTGGTCAGAAGCTTGGATTCTTCAGCCAGTTCCTGAGTCATGTAGTCCTGAGTGAGGTCCAACTTCGTGAACAGCTTGCCACCTGCCGTCTCTCCACTCTCGGAAGCGGTTATTGGTCTTGTAGCGATACTCGGTTGATGGTGGTTTTGTAGTCGCCACAAATCCTAACCGAGCCATCTGCTTTGAGGATGGGAATGATGGGACTTGCCCAGTCGCTGTATTCAACGGCCGAAATTATGCCCTCTCTGAGCAGCCTGTCCAGTTCACATTCAATTTTTTCACGTATCACATACGGCACCACTCATGGCTTTGTGGTGCACTGGTCTGGCGTCCGGAGTGATACGTATCACTACTTTAGTGCCCTTGAACGTTCCGACACCAGGTTGAAATGGTGACCCGAATTTTTGCAGGACCTGTGAGCATGAACTTCGCTCCACAGATGAAATGGCGTGCACATTACCCCATTTCCAATTTATCTCAGCTAGCCAACTCCTCCCCAAGAGCGCAGGGCCATTTCCCGGGACGATCCAGAGTGGCAGCCGGTTCTGTAATCCATTATGTGTTACCACCAAGTTTGCACTGCCCAGCACTGGGATGATCTCTTTGGTGTACGTCCGTAGCTGTGTCTCAATGCCTTCCAGTTTGGGCCTGCTAGCTCTGTGTGGCCATAGTCTCTCAAATTGTTGGGCGCTCATAAGTGACTGGCTAGCTCCCGTATCCAGCTCCATGTGCACCGGGATGCCATTCAGTAAGACTTTCATCATCATGGGTGGCGTTTTAGTGTATGAGCTGTGGACGTCAGCCACATGAACCCGCTGAACTTCAGCATCTATGGCTTTACCCCAAGCCTTATCCTGCATTGCAGACCCCTCGTCTGGTTCCTCTGTCTCGCAGATTAGCTTCGCTACAGCCTTTTTGCACATCCTGGCCAAGTGTCCACTGACATTACAAATGCTACAGGTATATTGCTGGAACCTGCAGCTTCTCGCAGTGTGTCTACCCCCGCACCTGCAGCATGAGCTGAGATTGAGATTGCTGTTAACAAAAGGACTATTCCTCTCTGCCCATTTGGCTGTTTCTAAGCACTCTGATGGTGGGTGTTAATGATTCCATCGCGGGACGCATTGTTCCTCGAGCTGGCGTGAATTGCCGGTCCCCTTTCCATTGTCCTTGTTGCAGGCCCACCCTAAAGCCTGTTGCTGCCTGGGCGGTTTCGAAATGCCCTTGCCTGCCTGTAGGGTCCCGAGCCGTGTTCACCATGTTAATTCCCTGGTCCATCGCAACGTTGGGACCAGGGCTGCGCGCGTAAATTAACTTGGTCTCCTCTTCCCCTGCCATAAAGGTCTGAGCTATCAATGCCGCTCCTTCTAAAGTCAAGTCCTTAGTCTTTATGAGCTTCCTGAAAATGCCGGCATGATTAATGCCCTCGATGGAACTGGCTTTTGTCACACACACATACGGACACCAGTGACACTGGAATCTCGAAAGATGTGTCACTTCTTGGAGAGCTGCCTTCGCAAGCAGAGAGTTTGTTTAGTATGAATGTCTAAATAAAAGACCCGATCCTGCCTTTACTACAACTGAGTGCGTGCGTAATTCGAAGTTTAAAGCAACGAAGCGAAAAGAGCAAGACGGCTAAGCCACTCACAACTCAACAGCTCTACAACTATTTCAGTTGAACCCATGAATCAAGTGCCCCCTGATTAAAAGGGAGGGCACTAAATCCGACAAACTTAAACAAATTAAACTTTAGACATTAGTGGATCAAATTAAAATTTGGTTGCCGGGGGTGATGATGCACTCCAGTCCCTCCAGTGCCCACCTCTCGCGGAAGGCCGCGAGCGTACCGGTGGACACCGTGTGCTCCATCTCCAGGGACACCCTGGTAGAAGAGAGGCAGGCAGTCGGGCTGAACGACCCCCTCGATCACCCGCTGCCTGGACCATGCCCAGGAGCAGTCCTACGAGGAGGCGTTCCGACCTGCCCGCTCCCCTCCGCACAGGGTGCCCAAAGATCAGGAGTGTGGGACTGAAGTGCAACCAGAAATTGAGGAGCAGCCCCTTCAACTATTGGAAGAGGGACTGCAACCTCGCACATTCAGCATACATGTGGAACACGGACTCCTCCAGACCGCAGATATTGCAAGCGGCCTGGGAGTGCGTGAACCGACTTAAAAACTTATTGCACGGGACTGCTCCGTGCACCACCCTCCAGGCCAAGTCCCCAATAAATAAAAGGAGGACTCCCGCATAGAGCGTTCTCTATTGGGGACCCCCGCCTCCTCTGGGTGGCAAGATGGTACGCCATGGCCTGTCCAGACAGCAGATGAGGATGGCAACGTGGAGAGTGTGCAGGAGCAGCCCGTACAGGAAACCCCTCCATGCAGAACTGAAAGGCTCGGAGGGGATTTCCCCGAGGAGGCTCAAGTTGTGAGGCGCTGGCTCCCGAGGGAGGTTTCGGGGTTTGGCGCCGATGAGGAATTCCGTCCGGACAGGGGTCAGTTCGGACGGGATGGCCCCACGTGCTTGAGCCTCCTCGACACACCTAACGGAGTCAGGGCCCAGCGCTGTTTTTAGCCGGACGTCGGCCGAATTTAGGCGCCGTGCCAGCTTTTCTGGCACCATCCAGCCCGCTCCTCCGCCATCGAGCAGGTCCCTGACCCTGGTCACCTTGCCAAACACAGCCCTCTCATCCGCCTGCCACCTAAAACCGCGGTCGTGGAGGTACGGATTCCTGAGCACCGGTTCCTGCAGGACAGCTGCCTCTCCAGACAGTGGAGAGCTGCGCTTGGTGGCGACTGTGTTCCAGACCCTGGTGAGTTCCTGGTAAAAGACAGGCAGCCCCCACATGGCGGTCCTGACACCCCCCAGGCTCAACAGCTCTACAACTCTTTTTGTTGTTAACAAAAAATGAACATTAAATCAAGTGCCCCCTGATTAAAGGGGAGGTAGGGGAGGTGAGAGGTGGGCACCGGAGGGACTGGAGTGCATCATCACCCCCAGGAACAGAATTTTAATTTAATTTGGCAAAGTTCCCAGTTAATTTGTTAATTTGAGGGTTCTAGTGCCTTTACAAAACGGGGCACTTGATTTAAAGTTAGTTTAAAATAGTTGCAGAGCTGTTGCATTGTGAGTGGCTTAGCCAGTCACATGATGTTCACAAGACTCAATAAAACCCCAGCCAGTTGGGTTCGGGGGATCCACGATGAGGCAGGTGGTTGTGAGCCTGGTGGATGAACTGGTAATGTGTAGTGTGATTGTTAAACCTTTTGCTAATAAACCAACTAATTCTTAATAGCAATGTGTTGCTCTGAATTCTTAAGCAAAGAACCCATGGAGCAAACACATTACAGGTGGGAATTCCAGAGCTTGGGGCCTCGGGAGCTTGAGGTAGAGCGAAGGAAATTTGGGATGTGCAAGAGGCCAGAATTGGAGGAGCGCAGAATTCTCAGAGTGTTGTAGGGCTGGAGGAGGTTACAGAGGTAGGGGGAGTGGGGCGAGGAATTGGAAAACAAGGATGAGAGGGATCGGCCATGGTTGAGTGGGTATCACTGTCCCGCCTGAGTTAAAAGGTTGTGGGTTGAAGTGCTGCTTCAGGAGACTTAAGTACAAAAATCTAGGCTGACACTCCAGTGCAAGACTGAGGGAGCACTGCACTATTGGAGGTGATTAATTTTAAATGAGACATTAAACCGAAGCGTCATATAAAATATCCCACGGCACTATTTCAAAAAAGAAGTTATCCCCCCGGTGTCCTGGCCAATATTTGTTCCACAATCAACATAACAAAAACAGATTATTTAAAGGTGCGATATAAACGCAAGTGTTTTGTTCTTGATCTAGGATTCAACCACGGAAATTAACCATTTCACAGAACGAGTTGGTTTATTAGCAAAGGTTTAAAAATCACACTACACATTACCGGTTCATCCACCAGGTTCACAACCACCTGCCTCATTGTGGGCTGGGGTTTAATCGAGTCTTGCGACCATCACATGGCTGGCTAAGCCGCTCCCAACCCGACAGCCAACCTGTGAGCATACTCACAAGTGCATACATTACAATGCTGAAGGTGAGATTCACTCTTACATTCCTGCTGGTCTGCACCGCAGCAGTAAAACGCGGTGTCACACAGAGGTTGCAGGGCCCGTTGTGGTACTGACCCACACAGACCAGGCAAGTCCCACCGACACACTGCACCCAGCGAGCTGACCTCAGCTGTCACAATATCGTAATTGGCCTCAGTGTCCTTTGCTCCAAAGGCAAAATTGGTCAAGGTTTCACTCCTGATTGTTACCCACTGATTCTTGCTGGAGACTGTGTGCACATGTTTGTATTTGTATGTGTTTGTGTGTGTGTGTGTGTGTGTGTACATGTTTGCCTGCGCGTATGTTGTGCGTGTGCATGTATGCTTGCATGTGCGTGCAGGTTTGTGTGCGCATGCATGTTGCGCGTGTGTGTGTATGTTGTGCGTGTGCGTGTATGTTGTGCGTGTGTGTGTATGTTGTGCATGTGCATGTATATTTATGTGTGCGTGTGCATGTATATTTGCGTGTGCGTGTGCGTCAGTGTTCCCTGTAGGCTGCGTGACCACAAGGCCTCACAACTGTTTGCCGGGCCCATGTAACCCGCGATCGGCTTTTTCAATGCAAAGTTCCACACAGTTAGTTGATGAAAGTATCAGTGAGTACATTGTAGCGATCGGCTTTTTCAATGCAAAGTTCCACACAGTTAGTTGATGAAAGTATCAGTGAGTACATTGTAGCAATAATGAAGCTATCCATTCACTGTCATTTCGGAAACTTTCAGAACCGAGCATTGCGTGACCGCTTTGTTTGTGGGATGAAAATTGAAGCAATCAGAAGAAAGTTGTTGACGATCCCTAACTTGACTTTTGATTTAGCTTGTCAGACAGCCATGTCGATGGACATGGCCAAGCAATATTCCAGAGAATTTCATACCATTTCCAGTCGTCAGACAACCAAGGTGAATCGACTGCAGGTTAAAAGTAAAAGGCAGTTGGGCCCGAAGGCCTCAGCAACTGTCCAAGGTACCAATACATTGAAGTCCTGCTATCGGTGCCTGGGACAACACATTGCTCAAAGTTGTCCATATGTGAAGGCAGAGTATTTCTTCTGCAAGAAAACAGGGCATCTTGCGAAGGCATGCCGACTGAAGAGTAAATCAACTTTCAAGGCTTTTAGTAGAAATCTCCAGAGAATACATAGCATGGAAGAAAAGCAACAGGACAAAGAGATACACATCATCAGGAGCACGAGGGTATCTAGTAGCGATCCAAAAAGTATTGTCATCCAAGTAGACGTTGCAGGAACCAAGATGGAAATCGATACCGGTACATCTGTGAGCGTAGTACCGGAATTGCTATATCTCGACAACTTGCGTGATTTCGCATTGGAGAAATCCAAGGTAGAGCTGCGAGGCTACTCAGGAGAGAACATTCTTATGGTAGGTCGTATCACCGTACTGGTGAAATACAAGGATTAATTTCAGAGCTTGCCTCCCTCAGTAGTGGCAGTAGACAAGCCTGCCTTACTGGTAGAAATTGGTTGGGATCACTGAAGCTGGATTGGAATGAGATTTTTCGTGTGGAAACGAGATTTGCATCGAAGGATGATGTCTTCAAGAAGTATCCAAAGGTGTTCTGTGAAAAGGCAGTCCGATCCAAGGCTTCAAGGCAAGTGTCAGGGTACAGCAGGAAACTAGACCAGTTTACTGCAAGCCACGTCCCATACCATACGCACTCAAGGAGCGAGTTGAGCAAGAACTCAAAAGACTAGAGACTGAGAACATTATTTCTAAGATAGATCTATGTAATTGGGCTACACCATTGTTGTTGTTTCTAAGTCAGATGGTAAGGTAAGGTTGTTTGGTGATTATAAAGTAACCGTAAACCAAGTTTTAGAAGGTAAACTCCCCTGTACACTGCAAAATGTAGAAGATTTGTTCACAACATTGACAGGTGGTCAGATCTTCTCAAAGTTGGATCTTACAAATGCCTACTTACAGTTTGAACGAGATGAGGAGTTCAAGTCATGCTTGACTATAAATACTCATCTATGTCTGTATCAATTTAATAGGCTACCATTTGGAGTTCTTCCGCCCCTGCCATATTCCAAGGGGTGATGAACCAGATTTTGCAAGGTATTGAAGGGGTAGTATGCTATTTGGATGACATACTAATTTCAGCACCAAATAGTCAAATTCATAATAACATATTGAATGAAGTGCACAAACGGCTAGAGAAGCACAGAGTACGAGTGTCTGCTCGCAAGTGTGAGTTATTTCAAAAATCAGTGGAGCACTTAGGGTACAGAGTAGACAAAGATAGTTTACATCCAACCAAGGGAAAGCTGGATGCAATTAGAAATGCACCCACTCCCAAGAATGTCACTGAACTTCAATCAGTTTTGGGTCTTTTGGATTACTATGGGAAGTTCCTGCCAAATTTGGCTACAGTATTACATCTACTGAATGATCTGTTGAAAAAACAGGTCCATTGGAAGTGGTCAGAAGAATGTGATGCAGCATTCAAGGAGTGTAAAAGCCAATTGGTAGAGAGCACCATGTTAGTTCACTATGACATATCTAAGGAGATAAAGAACATCAGCGCACAAGAAATAGGAGCAGGAGTAGGCCATTTGGCCCCTTGAGCCTGCTGCGTCATTCAATAAGATGATGGTTGATCTGATCATGGACTCAGTTCCACTTCCCCGCCTGCTCCCCATAACCCTTTATTCCCTTATCGCTCATAATTCTGTCTATCTTCGCCTTAAATATATTCAATGACCCAGCCTCCACAGCTCTCTGACGCAGAGAATTCCACAGATTTACAACCCTCTGAGAGAAGAAATTCCTTCTCATCTCAGTTTTAAATGGGCAGCCACTTATCCTGAGATTATGCCTCCTGGTTTTAGTTTCCCCTATGAGTAGAAATATCCTCTCTGCATCCACCTTATCAAGCCCCTCATAATCTTATACGTTTCGATAAGGTCACCTCTCATTCTTCTGAATTCAAATCAGTAGAGGCCCAACCTACTCAACCTATCCTCATAAGTCAACCCCTCATCTCCAGAATCAGCCGAGTGCACCTTCTCTGAACTGCCTCCAAAGCAAGTATAGAACATAAGAACATAAGAACATAAGGATTAGGAACAGGAGTAGGCCATCTAGCCCCTCGAGCCTGCCCCGCCATTCAACAAGATCACGGCTGATCTGGCCGTGGACTCAGCTCCACTTACCCGCCCGCTCCCCATAACCCTTAATTCCCTTATTGGTTAAAAATCTATCTGTGATTTGAATACATTCAATGAGCTAGCCTCAACTGCTTCCTTGGGCAGAGAATTCCACAGATTCACAACCCTCTGGGAGAAGAAATTCCTTCTCAACTCGGTTTTAAATTGGCTCCCCTGTATTTTGAGGCTGTGCCCCCTAGTTCTAGTCTCCCCGACCAGTGGAAACAACCTCTCTGCCTCTATCTTGTCTATCCCTTTCATTATTTCAAATGTTTCTATAAGATCACCCCTCATCCTTCTGAACTCCAACGAGTAAAGACCCAGTCTACTCAATCTATCATCATAAGGTAACCCCCTCATCTCTGGAATCATCCAAGTGAATCATCTCTGTACACCCTCCAAAGCTAGTTTATCCTTCCTTAAGTAAGGTGACCAAAACTGAATGCAGTACTCCAGGTGCGGCCTCACCAATAACCTGTACAGTTGCAGCAGGACCTCCCTGCTTTTGTACACCATCCCTCTCGCAATGAAGGCCAACATTCCATTCGCCTTCCTGATTACCTGCTGCACCTGCAAACTAACTTTTTGGGATTCATGCCCAAGGACCCCCAGGTCCCTCTGCACCGCAGCATGTTGTAATTTCTCCCCATTCAAATAATATTCCCTTTTACTGTTTTTTTTTCCAAGGTGCATGACCTCACATTTTCCAACATTGTATTCCATCTGCCAAACCTTAGCCCATTCGCTTAACCTATCTAAATCTCTTTGCAGCCTCTCTGTGTCCTCTACACAACCCGCTTTCCCACTAATCTTTGTGTCATCTGCAAATTTTGTTACACTACACTCAGTCCCCTCTTCCAGGCCATCTATGTATATTGTAAACAGTTGTGGTCCCAGCACCAATCCCTGTGGCACACCACTAACCACCGATTGTCAACCTGAAAAGGATCCATTTATCCCGACTCTCTGCTTTCTGTTAGTTAGCCAGTTCTCGATCCATGCTAATACATTTCCTCTGACTCTGCGTACCTTTATCTTCTGCAGTAACCTTTTGTGTGGCATCTTATCGAATGCCTTTTGGAAATCCAAATATATCCTTTCTTAAATATGGAAACCAAAATTGTACGCAGTATTCCAGGTGTGACCTCACCAGTACCCTGTATAATTATAGCAAGACTTCCCTGCTTTTATACTCCATCCCCTTTGCAATAAAGGCCAAGATACCATTGGCCTTCCTGATCACTTGCTGTACCTGCATCCTATCCTTTTGTGTCCCAGGTCCTGCTGTACTGCAGCACTTTGCAATTTTTCTCCATTTAAATAATAACTTGCTCTTTGATTTTTTCTGCCAAAGTTATACTCCATCTGCCAAATTTTTGCCCACTGTACAGTTGTAGCAGGACTTCTCTGCTTTTATACTCTATCCCCCTTGCAATAAAAGCCAACATTCCATTTGCCTTCCTGATCGCTTGCTGTACTTGCATACTAAATTTTTGTGTTTCATGCACAAGGACCCCCAGGTCCCTCTGTACTGCAGCACTTTGCAATTTTTCTCCATTTAAATTATAATTTGCTTTTCTATTTTTATCAAGCTAGCATGTGATGCCTCTCCATATGGAGTTGGGGTAGTGATCTCTCATGTAATACATAGTAGGGGGGAGAGACCAATTGTTTTTGCATCACCCACTGTTAGTGCCAGTGAGTGCAATTATGCGCAGATGGAAAGGGAAGCTTTGGCATTAATTTTTGGGGTGAAGAAGTTCCACAAATACTTGTATGGTCATAAGTTTACCATTGTTACGGACCATAAGCCCCTGACAGTAATCCTCCATCCAAAATCCCCAGTTCCAATCTTAGCTGCAGCCTGAATACAGAGATGGGCTTTGATTTTTTTCAGCATATACGTATGACACTGAGTACAGACAATCAGCTGATCATAGAAATGCTGATGCTATGTCTAGATTGCCATCCCCATCACAAGTTACACCCAATAGGGAAGAAGTGTTCTATTTTTAATAGATTGATGAACGGAGCAGGTGCAGGACATTTTGAAGGGGGAGGGTAAACAGCCAGTTGTCGTGGTGCATATAGGTACCAACGATATAGGTAAAAAAGGGGATGAGGTCCTACAAGACGAATTTAGGGAGCTAGAAGCTAAATTAAAAAGTAGGACCTCAAAAGTAGTAATCTCAGGATTGCTACCAGTGCCACGTGATAGTCAGAGTAGGAATCGCAGGATAGCTCAGATGAATACGTGGCTTGAGGAGTGGTGCAGAAGGGAGGGATTCAAATTCCTGGGACATTGGAACCGGTTCTGGGGGAGGTGGGACCAGTACAAACTGGACGGCCTGCACCTGGGCAGGACTGGAACCAATGTCCTAGGGGGAGTGTTTGTTGGGCTGTTGGGGAGGGGTTAAACTAATATGGCAGGGGGATGGGAACCTATGGAGGGAGACAGAGGGAAGTAGAATAGGGTCAGAAGCAAAAGATAGAAAGAAGAAAAGCAAAAGTGGATGGCAGAGAAACCCAAGGCAAAAACCAAAAAGGGCCACACTATAGCAGAATTCTAAAGGGGCAAAGTGTGTTAAAAAGACAAGCCTGAAGCCTCTGTGCCTCAATGTGAGGATTATTCGGAATAAGGTGGACGAATTAACTGTGCAGATAGCCGTTAATGGATATGATGTAATTGGTATCACAGAGACATGGCTCCAGGGTGACCAAGGCTGGGAACTCAACATCCAAGGGGATACAACATTTAGGAAGGATAGACAAAAAGGAAAAGGAGGTGGGGTGGCGTTGCTGGTTAAAGAGGAAATTAATGCAATAGTAAGGAAGGACATTAGCTTGGATGATGTTGATTCGGTATCAGTGGAGCTACAGAATACCAAAGGGCAGAAAACACTAGTGGGTGTTGTGTACAGACCACTAAACAGTAGTAGTGAGGTTGGGGACAGCATCAAACAAGAAATTAGGGATGCGTGCAATAAAGGTACAGCAGTTGTCATGGGCGACTTTAATCTACATATTGATTGGGCTAACCAAACTGGTAGCACTGCGGTGGAGGAGGATTTCCTGGACTGTATTAGGGATGGTTTTCTAGACCAATATGTCGAGGAACCAACTAGAGGGCTGGCCATCCTAGACTGGGTGATGTGTAATGAGAAAGGACTGATTAGCAATTTTGTTGTGCGAGGCCCTTTGGGGAAGAGTGACCATAATATGGTAGAATTCTTTATTAAGATGGAGAGTGACACAGTTAATTCAGAGACTAGGGTCCTGAACTTAAGGAAAGGTAACTTCGATGGTATGAGACGTAAATTGGCTAGAATAGACTGGCGAGTGATACTTAAAGGGTTGACGGTGGATAGGAAATGGCAAACATTTAAAGATCACATGGATGAACTTCAACAATTGTACATCCCTGTCTGGAGTAAAAGTAAAACGGGGAAGGTAGCTCAACCGTGGCTAACAAGGGAAATTAAGGATAGTGTTAAATCCAAGGAAGAGGCATATAAATTGGCCAGAAAAAGCAGCAAACCTGAGGAGTGGAAGAATTTTATAATATAGCAGAGGAGGACAAAGGATTTAATTAGGAGAGGGAAAATAGAGTATGAGAGGAAGCTTGCTGGGAACATAAAAACTGACTGCAAAAGCTTCTATAGATATGTGAAGAGAAAAAGATTAGTGAAATCAAACGTATGTCCCTTGCAGTCAGATTCAGGTGAATTTATAATGGGGAACAAAGAAATAGCGGACCAGTTTAACAAATACTTTGGTTCTGTCTTCACGAAGGAAGACACAAATAACCTTCCGGAAATACTAGAGGACCGAGGGTCTAGTGAGAAGGAGGAACTGAAGGATATCCTTATTAGGCAAGAAATTGTGTTAGGGAAATTGATGGGATTGAAGGCCGATAAATCCCCGGGGCCTAATAGTCTACAACCCAGAGTACTTAAGGAAGTAGCCCTAGAAATAGTGGATGCATTGGTGATCATTTTCCAATAGTCTATCAACTCTGGATCAGTTGCCATGTACTGGAGGGTAGCTAATGTAACACCACTTTTTAAGAAAGGAGGGAGAGAGAAAACGGATAATTATAGATCGGTTAATCTGATATCAGTAGTGGGGAAAATGTTGAAATCAATTATTAAAGATGAAATCAACATTTGGAAAGCAGTGACGGGATCGGTCCAAGTCAGCATGGATTTATGAAAGGGAAATCCTGCTTGACAAATCTTGTAGAATTTTTTGAGGATGTAACTGGTAGAGTGGACAAGGGAAAACCAGTGGATGTGGGGTATTTGGACTTTCAAAAGGCTTTTGACAAGAGATTGGTGTGCAAAATTAAAGCACATGGTATTGGGGGTAATGTACTGACATGGATAGAGAACTGGTTGGCAGACAGGAAGCAGAGAGTCAGGATAAACTGGTCCTTTTCAGAATGGCAGGCAGTGACTAGTGGGGTGTCGCAGGGATCAGTGCTAGGACCCCAGCTATTTACAGGTGATTTGAGTATAGGAGCAGAGAGGTCTTACTGCAGTTGTACAGGGCCTTAGTCAGGCCTCACCTGGAATATTGTGTTCAGTTTTGGTCTCCTAATCTGAGGAAGGATGTTCTTGCTATTGAGGGAGTGCAGTGAAGGTTCACCAGACTGATTCCCGGGATGGCAGGACTGACATATGGGAAGAGACTGGATCGACTCGGCCTGTATTCACTGGAGTTTAGAAGGATGAGAGGGGATATCATAGCAACGTATAAAATTCTGACGGGACTGGACAGGTTAGATGCAGGAAGAATGTTCCTGATGTTGGGAAGTCCAGAACCAGGGGTCACAATTTAAGGATAAGGGGTAAGCCATTTAGGACTGAGATGAGGAGAAACTTCTTCACTCAGAGAGTTGTTAACCTGTGGAATTCCCTGCCGCAGAGAGTTATTGATGCCAGTTCATTGGATATATTCAAGAGGGAGTTAGATGTGGCCCTTACGGCTAAAGGGATCAAGGGGTATGGAGAGAAAGCAGGAAAGGGGTACTGAGGTGAATGATCAGCCATGATCTTATTGAATGGCGGTGCAGGCTCAAAGGGCCGAATGACCTACTCCTGCACGTATTTTCTATGTTTCAAGGTTTCTATGTTTCTGCCAGCTGAAGACATTGGTAGAGCAGCCAAATGTGACCCAGTTATGTCAAAGGTGTATGATTACATAACAAATGGCTGGCCAAACCAGGTATCAGAGAAAGATATTCATCCATACTTCATTTGTAGGAATGAATTATCAGTCGATAAAGATTGTATCATGTCGGGTGCAAGAGTGGTTATCCCAGGTAAATTCAGGTCCAAGCTATTAGGAGGACTTCATGACCAATACCTGGAAATATGCTTGACCAAGAGTTCTGCATGCAGTTACTTATGGTGGCCAGGTCTAGATAAAGATATAGGGCCCAAGTTTCGAGCCGCGCCAAGAACGGCGCAGTCCCGACCTGGACGCCCGTTTTTCGCGCCACAAAGTGCGCCTAAAAAAACCTTCCAGATTCTCCAGCTCCCTGCAGGTCCTCTGGCCCTCGGCACGGCGCAGCAGGAGCTGTAGGGGGTGGAGCCAGGTCCCTGCGCTGAAAACAGTGCCGGGACCTCTGCACATGCGCACTACAGTGGGCGCACATGTGCAGTAGCTCCAGGCGCCCGAAACTGTGTGGGAGGGGCCCGAAGCACGCAGCCCCTAGCCCTGGCCCAATGGCCTCACTGGGACTGCGTGAATAAGGCTCCTCCCACGGCCAGCTCCTGCTTCCTCCTGACCCGACTCGACTCCCGCTTCCCCCCCCCAGGACCGGACCCGACACGACACAGACCCGACTCCCGCTTCCCCCCCCCCCCCCCGCCTCTGGACCGGACCCGACCCGACCCGACCCGACCCCCAGGACTGGACCCGACACCGACACCGACACCGACACTGACCGGACTCCCGCTTCCCCCCCCCCTCCCCCAGCCCCGGACTGGACCCGACCTGACCTCCCTCCCCCCCGAACTGACCTCCCTCTCCCTCCCTCCCCCCGACCCGAACCGAACCGAACCGACCTCCCTCCCACCACCCCCCCCGACCCGTGCTCCCCCCGACCCGACCCGCGATCCCGACCCGACCCAACACCACCTACCTGTAAATCTGGTGCTGGGGACGGGCCCTGCCCGAAGTCTCGGGCCCGGCCGGGCCCAGCCCGTTCAGCCTTCCTCCCCCTTCTCTTTTCCCCCATCTCCTTCCCCCTCCCATCTCCTTTCCCCCCATCTCCTTTCCCCCCTCCTCCCCTTCTCCCTTCTCCTCTGCCCCCTCCCCCTCCCCCTCCCCCTCCCCTTCCCCTCCTCCCCCTTCTCCCCCCCTCCCCCTCCCCCTTTTCCCCTCTCCCCCCTCCCCATTCTCCCCCTTCTCCCCATCCCTCCCCCTTCCCTCCCTCTGCTCCCCCCCTCTCTCCCTCTACCCCCCTCCTCCCCCTCCCCTCACTGTTAGAAACACAGACACTCACAGACAGAGAATAAGAGACACACACAGACAGACAGAGAGAGAGATAGAGACACGGACAGAGACACACTGGGGGGGAGCATCCCAGCACGCTGTTGGAGGGCTCCCGGTGCTGCAGTCGGTAAATAGAAAATGTTTTATTTATTGATTTAAAAAAAACATTATTTCTTATTAATTTTTTTTGATTGATTTATTGGTTGATTTATTGATGTATTTATCATTTATTATTGATGATGGCTCTTTATTTGTAAAACTGAAGTGTTTAATGTTTGTAAAGTTCCCTTTAAACCCCCCCCCCCCCATTCCCTACGCCTGATTTGTAACCTACGCCTGATTTTCTAAAGTGTAGACAAGGTTTTTTCGAGCGTACAAAAATCTTCACTTACTCCATTCTAAGTTAGTTTGGAGTAAGTTTTCACTGCCGAAACTTTGAAAACAGGTGTAAGTGGCCGGACACGCCCCCTTTTGAAAAAAAAATTCTGTTCCAAAGTGAAACTGTTCTAACTGACTAGAACTGGAGCAAACTAAATGGCAATAATTCCGATTTCTAAGGTACTCCGTTCTACACCAGTTGCTCCTAAAAACCAGGAGCAAATCATGGCGAAACTTGGGGCCAGAGAGTATATCGTTAGTCAGTGTACAACATGTCAATCGGTAAGCAGGAAACCAGCATCAGAACCATTACAGCCATGGAAATGGCCTCCTAGGGTGTGGCAAAGGTTGCATATAGATTTTGCTGAACTAGAAGGGTAGCAATTGTTCATTGTGATTGGTAGCCATTCGAAGTGGGTAGTGGTGTTTCTGATGCGGAAAATAACAACAAGTAAAACACTAGACAATTTGCGAAGTTTATTTTCTTCATATGGCGTCCCAGAAAAAATTGTGTCTGATAATGGACCACAATTTTGTTCAAAGAATTTATGCAGTTCACAAACAGAAATGGTGTGAAACATACCAAGGTTCTATTGTACCACCGTGCTTCAAATGATGCAGCAGAGCGCACAGTACAAATTGTAAAACGTGCCCTAATCAAGAAAATGTTGGATCTGAATCCAAAGAAACGGCAGTTGTCGTTGGACCACAAATAGGAAAATGTTCTCATTAATTATCGTAATACTCCTCAAAGAACTATTGGTAGAACACAAGCAGAGTTGTTTCTCAAATGACAGCCACAAACCAGATTCTCGTTGTTAAAGCCAAACTTGACACAATCCGTAGAAGAAAAACAATTAAGACAGAAAGAGAATCATGATAGAGGTAGAGTAAGAGAGAGAAGTGTGAAATTAAATCAGAAGGTGAGAATGAAGAACCATCACCATAAATGGTTAAAGTGGTTACCAGGAAGAGTGGTGAAGATATGTGGTCCTCGCACATATTTGGTCAAGATGTTTGATCATGGACAGATTAGGTTTGTTCATGTTATGTATGCATGCTTGTATTGTTATATGATGTCTGTAACACTGAATGTACCTTACACTGTACACACCTTACCTGTACACCAGAGGGTGCTGCTGCTGGAGACCTAAGGCTTACCTGCACACTGCAGGTAACCCAGTATAAAAGGGAGCTCACAGCTTGGTGTCCTCACTCAGGAGCTGCAACTAAAGGACTACAGTCTACACAGTTTAAGTACCATGCCCTGCCTCGTGGAGTCATTACCAAAGGTGCCTACATACACAATAGTTCACATTGATCATATTTTACCTACAGATGTGGAAGGGGTAGAAAGTTGGAATGATTCGATTATTTCTGACTCATCAGATAGTTTTGATACAAGTAGAGTCCCAGTAGCAAATCCTATATCAGATGTACTAGAAACAAATCCAAGAGAAAGTCAGAATTTAAGTTTGAGTCTGAGTCAGACGGACAAACAGTCTGAAGTTGTAGAGAGTTCAAATGTAGATGAAGGGCATCCTTGGAGGAAGACTTTCCTCAGGGTCAGCCTAGAATGAGTTTGGAAGGTTCTGTTTGAGAGCGAAGGTATCCTCTTCGAAACAGAAAACCAGTGGTTAAGTTTGATTGGTAAATATGGCAAAATAAGTCCATATCTTTTGTTATGTATAACCATGCAAGTTATGTATGATGATTATTTTGTTATAATTAATTCTTCATTAAGGAGGGAGAAGTGTAATATAGTTCCACCTAGTGGACTACTGTGGTACTGCAACTGGTGCTGTATATAATAAAAAGGTCAGGCACCTGACAAGTTCCTGTATTAAGAACCATTTTGTGAAAGTGAGTTTGTGATGTCAGAGAGAATATAGCACAAATCTATTTTGAGTGATGTTGATTGAGGGATAAATATTGGCCAGGTCAGCTCCCATACCTCCCCTGCTCTTCTTCAATATAATGCCACCTGAGAGAGCAGACGGGGCCTCGGTTTAACATCTCATCCGAAAGACGGCACCTCCAACAGTGCGGCACTCCCTCGGACTGCACTGGAGTGTCAGCCTGGATTTTTATGCTCAAAGCCTCTACAGTGGGATGTGAACCCACGACCTTCTGACACTTAAACCAAATCTGGGTTTACATATGAAGATTGGTCACGTGGGCGAATTGCTGTGCATCAAAGGAAAGGCAGAAGCGTGGAGAAAATGTTTTAAAAAATCTTTCTGGCAAGTAGAATACAACAGATGAGAACAGATCGTAACATGTAATTACAATAAAATACCAGCAAGGGGCGCTGTAAAGCCACAGATTGAACCAACAGAGCACGAGTTTGATTAAAAATGACCCGAACATCCCAACTTCGAGACTGTGACCGTAACCGCATTTTCTGGCAGTTTTATCGCTATTTCCTCACAATGTTCTTTTTTCACACCATTGTAGAAAAATATATGAATCGCATTCAGGCCTTTCTTATCTTCGTAATGCACGACCTGGAATATCGTTTATTTACTGTTGCTGGGCAGGGAATCTAATCCGACTTTCGGATGAGACGTTAAACGAGGTCCCGCCTGCTCTCTCAGGCGAACGTAAACGATCCCGCGGCACTATTTCGAAGAATTTCGAAGAACCTTGGAGTGCATGTCCACAGATCCCTGAAGTTAGCAGGACAGGTGGATAAGGTGGTTAAGAACGCATACGGAATACTTGCCTTTATTGGCCGAGGCATAGAATACAAGAGCAGGGAGGTTATGCTTGAATTGTATAAAACACTGGTTAGGCCACAGCTGGAGTACTGCGTGCAGTTCTGGTCAACACATTACAGGAAAGATGTGATTGCACTGGGGAGGGTACAGAGGAGATTTTCGAGGATGTTGCCAGGACTGGTGAATTTTAGCTATGAGGACAGATTGGATAGGCTGGGTTTGTTTTCTTTGGAACAGAAGAGGCTGAGGGGAGACCTTATTGAGGTGTATAAAATTATGAAGGACCTAGATAGAGTGGATAGGAAGGACCTACTCCCCTTAGCAGAGGGGTCAACAACCAGAGGGCATAGATTTAAAGTAATTGGTAGAAGGATTAGAGGGGATTTAAGAAGAACCTTTCTTCACCCAGAGGGTGGTGGGGGTCGAGAATTTACTGCCTGAAAGGATGGAGAGGTAGAAACCCTCAGCTCTTTTAAAAAGTACTTGGATGTATAGTAACCTCCAGGGCTACAGACCAAGAGCTGGAAAGTGGGATGAGGCTGGATAGCTCTTTGTCGGCTGCCACATACACGATGGGCCGAAATGTCCTCCTTCTGAGCTGTAAATTTCTATGATTCTATGATTATGATATAAATGGAAGTCGTTGTAATATCTGGAAATCTGCAGGTTCACAACTAAAGCCAAGTATGATGAAGTAATCTGGAACGTGACCTCTGTCTCTGAAGTACAATTGTCATCTCTTAAAACATCAGGAAATAACCGGGTTTCTTTCGCTTTTTGTTTTTTTGAAGATTATTCAGTTGTGATTTGTTGACATTTTACAAAATCCGGAATGTGACATCCGGAGTGTGACATCCAGAGTATGACATCCGGAGTGTGACATCCGGAGTGTGATATCTAGACATCTGGTGTGACATCCGGAGTGTGACATCTAGACATCCGGAGTGTGACATTCGGAGTGTGACATCCAGAGTGTGACATCCAGACATCCGGGGTGTGACATTCGGAGTTTGACATTCGGAGTGTGACATCCGGAGTTTGACATTCGGAGTGTGACATCCGGAGTGTGCATCCGGAGTGTGACATCTAGACATCCGGAGTGTGACATTCGGAGTGTGACATCCGGAGTGTGACGTATGTACACGCACACACAGACAGAACAGGAGTTGCGATGGATAGCAAGAATCCGGGCTGATTTTTTTCAGCTCCCTAACAGACGGGCACTGAATCTGAGTCGAGAAATTTGTGTAAAATGTCAGTAAATCAGAACTGAACTGAACAATCTTAAGAAAAACAAAAAGTGAAAGTAACCCGGTTATTTCCTGATGTTTTAAGAGACCCTGTGCCTGAAGTGACTTCTCTTCCCACTCCCCATATCATTACCTCTGGTGCCCCCCAAGGATCTATCCTTGGCCCCCTCCTACACAGCGCCAGTTTCCACATGTACACTGACGACACCCAGCTCCATCTCACCACCACTTCTCTCGACCCCTCCACGTGTGTCAGACTGCTTATCAGATGCTTGTCTGACATCCAGTACTGGATGAGCAGAAATTTTCTCCAATTAAATATTGGGAAGACCAAAGCAATTGTTTTCGGTCCCTGCCACAAACTCCGTTCCCTGGCCACCGACTCAATCCCTCTCCCTAGCATCTGTCTGAGGCTGAACCAGACTGTTTGCAGCCTTGGTGTCATATTTGATCTTGAAATGAACTTCCTTCCACATATCCGCGGCATAACTAAGACCGCCTGTTTCCACCTCCGTAGCTTTGTCCACCTCTGCCCTTGCCTCAGCTCACTCGCTGCTGAAACCCTCATTCATGCCTTTGTTACCTCTGGCTGGCCTCCCACATTCTACCCTATGTAAACGTGAGGTCATCCAAAACTCGGCTGCCCGTGTCCTAACTCGCACCAAGTCCCGATAACCCATCACCCCCTGTGCTCGCTGACCTACATTGGCTCCCGGTTATGCAACGCCTCAATTTAAAAATTCTCACCCTTGTTCACAAATCCCTCCATGGCCTTGCCCCCTCCCTATCTCTGTAATTCCTCCAGCCCCACAACCCCCCCGAGATGTCTGCACTCCTCAAATTCTGCCCTCTTGAGCATCCCTGATTATAATCGCTCAACCATCAGTGGCCGTGCTTTCAGCTGCCTGGGCCCCAAGCTCTGGAACTCCCTGCCTAAACCTCTCCGCCTCTCTTTCTACCTTTAAGACGCTCCTTAAAACCTCCCTCTTTAACCAAGCCCTGCCGTAATTTCTCCTTGTGCGGCTCGGTGTCAAACTTTTGTCTTATAGCACTCCTGTGAAGCACCTTGGGATGTTTTACTACTTTGAAAGCGCTATATAAATACACGATGTTGTTGTTGTTGTTGTTGTTTTGTGTACCTAGCCGGCCTGGAATAGTTAACTCAGCGCAGAGCAAAGCTCTAACCCGAGGTCCTGCTGCTCTTTCTGGCTCAGGCCCACATCGTGCTGTACGCTTACCCCCACGGGGGGAGCAGTTCCTTGCAGCCAGGAGCGGACACGTTTTCGAGTCAGAGTACAGTATTGTACCCCCCCGACGCCCCGCCTCCTTCCTCCAACCTCCCAAAGCAAAGAATGCGAAAACAAATAGCTAAATATGTGTCCGGCCACATACCCAGATGAAATCAATTACTGCCTCCAATAAGACTTTCAAGGACTTTAATTAAAATAAATTTAATTAAAGGGAGCCAGCTTTATACGATGATGTTCTGCCGTTTGCCCAGGGGGCTCATGACTCCTCGGTGTAATTTACAAAGACGGATTAATCACTGACAATACCAAAGGTAAAGAACTGGTCAATTTTACAAGCCGAGATACATCAGCTGGAGAAACAAACCTATTTGAGTTTAAGAGAAACAGATTTTTGCCACCCCTTTTATTGCCACTGTTTGTCAGCCGAGCCACAACTTGCCCGACAGACTGAGCTCACTGATGCGTCTGTGTCAGCCGGGAGGAAGAGAGTAACCGGCAACTTAAAAGGGGCCACGGGGAGCGAGGGAACATAATAAGAACATAAGAAATAGGAGCAGGAGTAGACTATATGGCCCCTCAAGCCTGCTCCGCCATTTAATACGATCATGGCTGATCCGATCATGGACTCAGGTCCACTTCCCTGCCCGCTCCCCATAACCCCTTATCCCCTTATCGTTTAAGAAACTGTCTATTTCTATCTTAAATTTATTCAATTTCCCAGCTACCACAGCTCTCTGAGGCAGCGAATTCCACAGATTTACAACCCTCTGAGAGAAGAAATTCCTCCTCATCTCAGTTTTAAATGGGCGGCCCCTTATTCTGAGATTATGCCCCCTAGTTCTAGTCTCCCCCATCAGTGGAAACATCATCTCTGCATCCACCTTATCAAGCCCCCTCATAATCTTATACGTTTCAATAAGATCACCTCTCATTCTTCTGAATTCCAATGAGTAGAGGCCCAACCTACTCAACCTTTCCTCATTAGTCAACCCCATCATCTCCGGAATAGTGAACCTTCTCTGAACTGCCTCCAAAGTAAGTATATTCTTTCTTAAATATGGAAACCAAAACTGCATGCAGTATTCCAGGTGTGGCCTCACCAATACCCTGTCTAACTATAGCAAGACTTCCCTGCTTTTATACTCCATTCCCTTTGCAATAAAGGCCAAGATTCCATTGGCCTTCCTGATCACTTGCTGCCATCATCATCATAATAGGCAGTCCCTCGGAATCGAGGAAGACTTGCTTCCACTCTTAACATGAGTTCTTAGGTGGCTGTACTGTCCAATACGAGAACCACAGTCTCTGTCACAGGTGGGGCAGATAGTCATTGAGAGAAGGGTTGGGTTGGACTGGTTTGCTGTACATTTTTTCTGCTGCCTGTGCTTGATTTCTGCATGCTCTTGGCGATGAGACTCGAGGTGCTCCCAAATGCGGTTCCTCCACTTAGTCTTTGGCCAGGGACCCAGGTGTCAGTGGGGATGTTGCACTTTTTCAGGGAGGCTTTGCGGGTGTCCTTGTAACGTTTCCGCTGCCCACCTTTGGCTCGTTTGCCGTAAAGGAGTTCTGAGTAGAGCATTGCTTTTGGAGTCTCATGTCTGGCATGTGAACTTTGTGGCCTGCCCAGCGGAGCTGATCAAGTGTGGTCAGTGCTTCGATGCTGGGGATGTTGGCCTGGTTGAGGACGCTAATGTTGGTGCGTCTATCCTCCCAGGGGACTTGCTGTACCTGCATACTAACTTTTTGTGTTTCATGCACAAATACCCCCAGGTCCCGCTGTACTGCAGCACTTTGCAATTTTTCTCCATTTAAATAATAACTTTCTCTTCAATTTGTTTCTGCCAAAGTGCATGACCTCACACTTTCAAACATTATACTCCATCTGCAAATATTTGCCCACACACTTAGCCTGTCTATGTTCTTTTGCAGATTTTTGTGTCCTCCTCACACATTGCTTTTTCTCCCATCTTTGTATCATCAGCAAACTTGGTTACATTACACTCCGGCCCTTTGTCCAAGTCGTTAATATAGATTGTAAATAGTTGGGGTCCCAGCACTGATCCCTGCGGCACCCCACTAGTTACTGATTGCCAACCCGAGAATGACCCATTTATCCCTACCCTCTGTTTTTTGTTAGTTAGCCAATCCTCTATCTATGCTAATGTATTACCCCCAACCCCGTGAACTTTTATCTTGTGCAGTAACCTTTTATGTGGCACCTTGTCAAATGTCTTCTGGAAGTCAAAATACACCACATCCACTGGTTCCCCTTCATCCACCCTGTTCGTTACATCCTCAAAGAATTCCAGCAAATTTGTCAAACATGACTTCCCCTTCATAAATCCATGCTGACTCTGCCTGACCGAATTATGCTTTTCCAAATGTCCGGCTACTGCTTCTTTAATAATGGACTCCAACACTTTCCCAACCACAGATGTTAGGCTAACTGGTCTACAGTTTCCTGCTTTTTCTCTGCCGCTTTTTTAAAATAGGGGCGTTACATTTGCAGGGAAGAGGCCGGATTCTCATCGCGCTTTCGGGGCGGGGGGGGGGGAGCGCGGGGGGGGGCGGAAAGACTAGCCTTGCGAATCGGCCGGCCGTTATAACAAGCGCCCAATTTTCATTCGCATTGTCGAGCAGTCTCAGTAATGGGCAGTCTCATGCCCCCCGAACTTAACATTGAAAGTCTGCCACCGGTGTGTTCGCAAAACACAGCGAGCAAATAGGAAGGAAACAAAAAAAGAGAGTTTGCCACGGGGCAGGATGCCATGATGCAAATCGCGTGGGATCGTGTCATCGTCTCGCTGGTGATGGAAGTTGGGCTGAGGAATTGGTTTTTTTCATTCATGGGATGGGGGCATCGCTGGCAAGGCCAACATTGATTGCCCATCCCTAATTGCTCTTAAGAAGCTGGTGCTGAGCCGCCTTCTTGAACCGCTGCAGTCCGTGTGGTGAAGGTGCTCCCAGAATGCTGTTAGATAGAGAGTTCCAGGATTTTGATCCAGCGACGATGAAGGAACGGCTGATGTATTTCCAAGTCAGGATGGCGTGTGACTTGGAGGGGAACTTGGAGGTGATGGTGTTCCCATGCGCCTGCTGCCCTTGTCCTTCTAAGTGGTAGAGGTCACAGGTTTGGGAGGTGCTGCCGAAGACGTCTTGGCGAGTTGCTGCAGTGCATCTTGTGGATGGTGCACACTGCAGCCAGGGGGCGCTGGTGGTGGAGGGAGTGAATGTTGAAGGTGGTGGATCGGGTGCTAATCAAGCGGGCTGCTTTGTCCTGGATGGTGTCGAGCTTCTTGAGTGTTGTTGGAGCTGCACTCACCCAGGCAAGTGGAGGATATTCCATCGCACTCCTGACTTGTGTTTTGTAGACGGTGGAAAGGTTTCGAGGAGTCAGGAGGTGAGACACTCGCCGCAGAATACCCAGCCTCTAAGAACTTAAGAACATAAGAAATAGGAGCAGGAGTAGGCCATTTGGCCCCTCGAGCCTGCTCTGCCATTCAATAAGATCATGGCTGATCGGATCATGGACTCAGCTCCACTTCCCTGCCTGCTCCCCATAACCCTTTATTCCCTTATCGCTCAAAAATCTGTCTGTCTCCGTCTTAAATATATTCAATGACCCAGCCTCCACAGCTCTCTGGGGCAGACAATTCCATAGATTTACAACCCTCTGAGAGAAGAAATTTCTCCTCATCTCAGTTTTAAATGGACGGCCGCTTATTCTAAGACTATGTCCCCTAGTTTTAGTTTCCCCAATGAGTGGAAATATCCTCTCTGTCCACCTTGTCGAGCCCCCTCATTATCTTATAAGTTTCAATAAGTTCACCTCTCATTCTTCTGAACTCCAATGTGTATAGGCCCAACCTACTCAACCTATCCTCATAAGTAAGCCCCCTTCCTTCAATATGGAGATCAAAACTGTACACAGTACTCCAGGTGTGGCCTCACCAATACCCTGTACAGTTGTAGCAGGACTTCTCTGCTTTTATACTCTATCCCCCTTGCAATAAAGGCCAACATTCCATTTGCCTTCCTGATTACTTGCTGTACCTGCATACTAACTGTTTGTGTTTCATTCACAAGGACCCCCAGGTCCCTGTGTACTGCTGCACTTTGCAATTTTTCTCCATTTAAATTAAATTTGCTTTTCTATTATTTCTGCCAAAGTGTAGAACCTCACATTTTCCCACATTATACTCCATCTGCCAAATGTTTGCCCACTCACTTAGCCTGTCTAGATTTTGTAGATTTTTTGTGCCCTCCTCACAGTTTGCTTTTCCCACCCATCTTTGTATCATCAGCAAACTTGGCTCCATTGCACTCTGACCTGCTCTTGTTGCTCTTCTTGCCACATTTATGTGGCTGGTCTAGTTATACGACACTCAGGGTTGTCCATGGCTACATACCCCCATTCCCCCCACGCCCCCCCCCCCTCAATACATAGACCATGTGTGTGACAGTTGCATTTATATACATGTACAAAAAAAAATTGGATTGGTTACATGACTGTTTGGGTTTAGCAGTGGTGGAACAAGTACATTTTACAGGTAAGGTACATACATGGTATTACAGTCTTGCCCCTGGGGTGTAGGTGCAGGTAGGTGAGGACTCTAGTTCCAGAGTCACTGGATTGTGTCCAGGTTGTCTGATGGCGGTGCTGCACCCCCTGCCAGCTGGCTGAGTTCGGGTCGTTCCCTTGGCTGGGTCTCAGGGCCTTTGCCGTTGCCTAGTGGTGGGCAGAGCCACAGGAGTGTGTGGCCTCCCTGTCCTCCTTTGAGGGCTGCAGGTTCTCCCTGCTGCCCTTCAGCGATAGTGGGAGCCTGGTCATCCCAGATCCCCTCGGGAGGGCTGGAGGTTGCTGGCCACTTGCTCCCTGTGCTGGCCCTGGTGGCCAGAGGGGTAGGGCCCATCTGGGGCAGGGTGCCAGTAGTGGTGCCTGTGCCGTCCGCTGATCGCTGGCCCTGCAGTGGGTAAGCTCCCACTGTGTGTGGCCACACTCCCTGGGCCATCACCTTGGTCCATGATTGGGTAGCCCGCTGGACCTGGGTGCTTCAAACTTTTAAAAAAAGGAGGGAGAGAGAAAACAGGGAATTATAGACCAGTTAGCCTGACATCGGTGGTGGGGAAAATGCTGGAATCAATTATTAAAGATGTAATAGTAACGCATTTGGAAAGCAGTGACAGGATCGGTCCAAATCAGCATGGATTTATGAAAGGGAAATCATGCTTGACAAATCTTCTAGAGTTTTTTGAGGATGTAACTAGTAGAATGGACAAGGGAGAACCAGTGGATGTGGTGTATTTGGACTTTCAAAAGGCTTTTGATAAGGTCCCACACAAGAGATTAATGTGCAAAATTAAGACACATGGTATTGGGGCTAATGTATTGACGTGGATAGAGAACTGGTTGGCAGACAGGAAGCAAAGAGTGGGAATAAACGGGTCCTTTTCAGAATGGCAGGCAATGACTAGTGGGGTGCCGCAAGGTTCAGTGCTGGGACCCCAGCTATTTACAATATACATTAATGATTTAGACAAAGGAATTGAACGTAATATCTCCAAGTTTGCAGATGACACTAAGCTGGGTGGCAATGTGAGCTGTGAGCAGGATGCTAAGAGGCTGCAGGGTGACTTGGACAGGTTAGGTGATTGGGCAAATGCATGGCAGATACAGTATAATGTGGATAAATGTGAGGTTATCCACTTTAGTGGCAAAAACAGGAAGGCAGATTATTATCTGAATGGTGACAGATTAGCAAAAGGGGAGGTGCAACGAGACCTGGGTGTCATGGTACATCAGTCATTGAAAGTAGGCATGCAGGTACAGCAGGCAGTAAAGAAAGCAAATGGCATGCTGGCCTTCATAGCAAGAGGATTTGAGTATAGGAGCAGGGAGGTCTTACTGCAGTTGTACAGGGCCTTGGTGAGGCCTCACCTGGAATATTGTGTACAGTTTTGGTCTCCTAATCTGAGGAAGGACGTGCTTGCTATTGAGGGAGTGCAGCGAAGGTTCACCAGACTGATTCCCGGGATGGCAAGACTGACATATAAAGAAAAACTGGATCGGCTAAGCTTATACTCACTGGAATTTAGAAGAATGAGAGGGGATCTCATAGAAACATATAAAATTCTGACTGACAGGACAGGTTAGATGCAGGAAGAATGTTCCCGATGTTGGGGAAGTCCAGAACCAGGGGTCACAGTCTAAGGATAAGGGGTAAGCCATTTAGGACTGAGATGAGGAGAAACTTCTTCACCCAGAGAGTTGTGAACCTGTGGAATTCTCTACCACAGAAAGTTGTTGAGGCCAGTTCGTTAGATATATTCAAAAGGGAGTTAGATGTGGCCCTTACGGCTAAAGGGATCAGGGGGTATAGAGAGAAGGCGGGAATGGGGTACTGAAGTTGCATGATCAGCCATGATCATATTGAATGGTGGTGTAGGCTCGAAGGGCTGAATGGCCTACTCCTGCACCTATTTTCTATGTTTCTATGTAATACCCGCCCTCCTGTATAGCTCAGAGACATGGACCATGTGCAGTAGACACCTCAAGTTGCTGGAGAAATAGCACCAACGATGTCTCCGCAAGATCCTACAAATCCCCTGGGAGGACAGATGCACCAACATTAGCGTCCTTGACCAAGCCAACATCCCCAGCATTGAAGCACTGACCACACTTGATCAGCTCTGCTGGGCAGGCCACATTGTCCGCATGCCAAACACGAGACTCCCAAAGCAAGCGCTCTACTCGGAACTCCTTCACGGCAAACAAGCCAAAGGTGGACAACGGAAACATTACAAGGACACCCTCAAAGCCTCCCTAATAAAGTGCAACATCCCCACCGACACCTGGGAGTCCCTGGCCAAAGACTGATCTAAGTGGAGGAAGCGCATCCGGGAGGGCGCTGAGCTCCTCGAGTCTCGTCGCCGAGAGCGGCAGAAATCAAGTGCAGACAGTAGAAAGAGCATGCGGCAAACCAGTCCCACCCTTCCTTTCCCTCAATGACTATCTGTCCCTCCTGTGACAGAGTCTGTGGTTCTCATATTGGACTGTACAGCCACCTAAGAACTCATGTTAAGAGTGGAGGCAAGTCTTCCTCGATACCGAGGGACTGCCTATGAAGATGATTTCCAGATGTTACTGTAGCACATAGAACAGACAGTGCAGAAACAGGCCATTTGGCCAAACTGGTCCATTTGGGATTTATGCTCCACATGAGCCTCCTCCCAGCCCTCTTCATCTCACCCTATCAGCATATCCTTCGATTCCTTTCTCCCGCATTTGTTTATCGAGCTTTAGTTAGCATCTCTGCTATTCGCCTCAACCACTGGTTGATTCCGGAGATGAAGGGGTTTTCTTATGAAGAAAGGTGAGCATGTTGGGCCTACACTCATTGGAGTTTAGAAGAATGAGAGGTGATGTTATTGAAACATATAAGATTCTGAGGGGGCTTGACAGGGTAGATGCAGAGAGGATGTTTCCCCTCGTGGGGGAATCTAGAACTGGGGGACATCGTTTCAGAATAAGGGGTCGCCCATTTAAGACTGAGATGAGGAGGAATTTCTTCTCTCAGAGAGTTGTGATTCTTTGGAATTCCCTGCCCCAGAGAGGCTGGGGCATTGAATATAAAATGGAGATAGACAAATTGTTGCATCACAGGGGAGTCAAGGGTTATGGGGAGAGGGCAGGAAAGTGGAGCTGAGGCCAATATCAGATCAGCCACTATCTTATTGAGTGGCGGAGCAGGCTCGAGGGGCCAAATGGCCGACTCCTGCTCCTATTTCTTATGTTCTTGTGGTAGCGGGTTCCGCATTCTAACTGCTATGGTGGGATTTGAACTCACGTTCTCTGGATTACTAATTCAGTAAAATGACCGCCACGTCACCGTGCCCTGCTTCAGGGGATGCTGCGCTCCGGCAAGGACAAGGCACCTGCAGGAAACTGTGGGGTGAGGGGGTGGAGCTGTGCTGAAAGGCTGAGGTCAGGCGTGCTAATTGGAATGGCCCCCACGTGCCTGTTAAAGTTTTTACAGCCTCGTAAAATGGTCCTAACGATCGCTCTTGGCAGTGTGCTGCTACCGCAGAGCTCCCCCCACCGTCTCCACTCCATCAAAAATTCCAGTAACGACACGGCCAGTTAGTGTAGAATATTAGAGACCTTTCAGGATCCATACGGCCGATCAGGCCTGGCACCAGTCCCCTGGAGCTGAGGCTATTAGTGTGATTGCTGGTGAGTTCAATCAGAGATGTCAATTTTCATTTGGCAAGATGGGCCACTTCCGGGGCTGAAGGTATTTTTTTTTCGAGAAGCCCTGACTGTGAAATCATTGCTCCCGGGAGGCCTGCGGATTCCAGTTTGACGAGAGCTGCCAATATTTACTTTCACAGATCAGGATTTACAAGGGTCACCCTCATCAGAGCTGAGTTTCCAAGTCACAACCTGTTATTTTATCTTTGAAACGAACCCTTGGCTCGCTGTCCAATTGTTTGTCATTCGATTTGGGCTCCCGTCACCCAGCGGTTTGTTCGATATTCTGTCTGCACAGTGACAGGGGCCTCTCTGTAATCCTGAAGGCCCAGAAATTGCAGTCGGAGGCTTCCGACCCGAAAGATTTCCACGGATTTATCGCACCGAGTCCCGGTCACCCATCACTCCCTGTGCTCGCCGACCTACATTGGCTCCCGGTTAAGCAACGCCTCGATTTCAAAATTCTCATCCTCGTTTACAAATCCCTCCATGGGCCTCGCCCCTCCCTATCTCTGTTATCTGCTCCAACCCCACAACCCCAAGAGATGTCTGAGCTCCTCTAATTCTGCCTTCTTGAGCATCCCTGATTATAATCGCTCAACCATTGGTGGCCGTGCCTTCTGTTGCATGGGCCCTAAGCTTTGGTACTCCCTCCCTAAAGCTCTCTGCCTCTCTACCTCTCTACCTCTCTTTCTTCCCATAAGACGCTCGTTAAAGTCTACCTCTTTGACCAAGCTCCTGTCCTAACATCCTAACAGAAGGATATGCTGATAGGATGAGATGAAGTAGGGTGGGAGGAGGCTGGTGTGGACCTGTTGGGCCGAATGGCTCATCCTTGTTTACAAATCCCTCTATGGCCTCGCCCCCTCCCTATCTCTGTAACCTCCTCCAGCCCCACAACCCTCCGAGATATCTGCACTCCTCTAATTCTGCCCTCTTGAGCATCCCTGATTATAATCGCTCAACCATTGGCGGCCATGCCTTCAGTTGCCTGAGCCCCAAGCTCTGGAACTCCCTGCCTGAACCTCTCCGCCTCTCCACCTCTCTTTCCTCCTTCAAGACGTTCCTTAAAACCTACCTCTTTGACCGAGCTCTGCCGTAATTTCGTCTTATGTAGCTCGGTGTCAAAATGTATTTGTTTTGTCCTTAAAACACTGCTGTGAAGCACCTTGGGGCATTTTACTACATTAAAGGCACGATATAAATACAAATTGTTGTTGTTGTTGTTGATGGTGATCCGGGAGGTTTGGAGACTTGCAGTCCTGGGCCTCTAGGCGAAGGCCTGCGTAGAGGCCCACGTATCCCAGTGACACAGGCACTTCGCACGCCTCCCTAGGATCACGTGAGCCGGCCCAACCAATCAAAGTAAAGGTATTCGCATTCATACCTGTGGCGACTTCCATATGTACGGAATTACCATAAGTATGAATGGGAATACCCCAAAACACACAAACACTGAAAATATATATATTTTTAAAGCATCACATATTTAAAATTAATCAAAATGGAATCTAATTAATTATTTAAAACAAAAATATAATTTTTTGAAAAATAAATTTACATATTTTACAGGGTCTTAAAATAAACTTACCTTATTTAACAGGATTTTAAATGTTTGAAAAAAAATTATTTTTCTGTCCTTTAAAAGTCTCACGCTGATAAAAGCAGGCCTTACGCTTTTATCAGTCGTAAGAATTTCAAGGGCCTTTACTGAACAAATAGCCTGACTCTCCTCCCGCGGGGGTCCTTCACTTCCCAATGCCGTGGATTTAGAAACATAGAAACATAGAAAATAGGTGCAGGAGTAGGCTATTTGGCCCTTCTAGCCTGCACCGCCATTCAATGAGTTCATGGCTGAACATGCAACTTCAGTACCCCATTCCTGCTTTCTCACCATACCCCTTGATTCCCCTAGTAGTAAGGACTTCATCTAACTCCTTTTTGAATATATTTAGTGAATTGGCCTCAACAACTTTCTGTGGTAGAGAATTCCACAGGTTCACCACTCTCTGGGTGAAGAAATTCCTCCTCATCTCGGTCCTAAATGGCTTCCCCCTTATCCTCAGACTTGAGGAAAAGGCTGAACTGCGGGAGTCGAGAACTGGTGTTGTGATTCATGAGGTCGAGGAGTTAGTGAATCTTCAGGGTCTTTTTCGTACGCTGCTCGTTTTCAGAGTCAAGCGATGAAGTTGGAATGTGAATGTTTGTCGAGAGGGTTCTTGACAGCTCGCAAGTTTTGGGTTTAGGCGCATGCGCTTCGCATTTCTAAACCCTGAACTTGCGGGGCCTCCTACGGACGTGTGCACACCTGGTACACACCCATGGGGGCCACGAATTCAATCCAAAAAAACTAATTTCTGATTTGGCTTTCAACCCAGTGGCGCAAAAGGCCATGATTCACATTCCAACTTCATCGCTTGACTCTGAAAACGAGCAGCGTACGAAAAAGACCCTGAAGATTCACTAACTCCTCGACCTCATGAATCACAACACCAGTTCTCGACTCCCGCAGTTCAGCCTTTTCCTCAAGTCAGAACTTGACCATATGCTTGAGGCTGACTCCATTGAGCGTCTCTATGATGATTGGGTTGGAGGTGGCCACAGATGTCCAACTCAACTCTCTTTAAAGCTCATCAAAGTCGAGGATCGACACATGGCCAGATGAATTTAATGCAAAAAATTGCAAAGTGATACATTTTGGTAGAAACAATGAAGAGAGGACATATATACTAAAGGGTACAATCCTAAAAGGGGTGCATGAACAGAGAAATCTGGGGGTATATGTGCACAAATCATTGAAGGTTGCAGGGCAGGTTGAGGAAGCGGTTAAAAAAGCTCATGGGATCCGGGACTTCAAGAATAGAGGCATGGAGTACAAAAGCATGGAAATTATGATGAAGCTGTATAAAACACTGGCTCGGCCTCAACTGGAGTACTGCGTCCAATTCTGGGCACTGCACTTTAGGAAGGATGTGAAGGCCCTAGAGAAGGTGCAGAAAAAATTTACAAGAATGATTCCAGGGATGAGGGACTTCAGTTGCGGGGATAGACTGGAGAAGCTGGGGTTGTTCTCCGTCGAGCAGAGAAAATTGAGAGAAGATTTGATAGAGGTGTTCAAAATCATGAGGGGTCTGGGCAGAGTAGATAGAGAGAAACTGTTCCCATTGGCGGAAGGGTTGAGAACCAGAGGACACAGATTTAAGGTGATTGGCAGAAGAACTAAAGGCGATACGAGGAAAAACTTTTTTACGCAGCGAGTGGTTTAGGATCTGGAATGCACGGCCTGAAAGGGTGGTGGAGGCAGGCTCAATCGTGGCTTTCAAAAGGGAGTTGGATAAGTATCTGAAAGAAAAACATTTTCAGGGCTCTGGGGAAAGGGTGGGGAAGTGGGACTAGCTGAGGTGCTCTTGCAGAGAGCCGGCATGGGCTCGATGGGCCGAATGGCTCACAGATTTGTAGGGTTGTTGAATTGTGAGTGGCTTAGCCAGTCACGTGATGTTCACAAGACTCAATAAAACCCCAGCCAATTGGATTCGGGGGATCCACGATGAGGCAGGTGGTTGTGAGCCTGGTGGATGGACTGGCAATGTATCGTGTGATTGTTCAACCTTTTGCTAATAAACCAACTAGTTCTTAATAGCAATGTGTTGCTACGAATTCTTAAGCAAAGTATCCATCACAGCAAGAATCCCTGTTTCAGAATAAGACTGTCAGGAACACGAACAATGGCCGTCCTGCTTGCACAGTTCCTGGGCATCGAGTAGACCGTTATTCATAATACAAGTCGCAGCTCAGGCCCTGCAGCGAAATGTTGCTTTCTAGCGTGAGAATGCGACAGAGAAGATTGGCAAATCCCACAGGTGGGCAGCTGGTGAAAGGAGCAAATAGAGAAAGAGAAGAGAAAGATAGGGATGGAAGGGAGTGGAGAGAAGATTGCCTTTCTCAGAGTAAGGCCATCAGGAATGTGAGCAATGGCCGCCCATCATTGACAGTTCCTGGTCCACCAATGGTACTGGCTCACCCTATCCACGCCCACGTGATGGGCACAGCACGGCACCTTTAACCATCTTGATATTCTTGATCTCAGGCCATGACAATAGGAACATAGGAACAGGAGGAGGCCATTCAGCCCCTCGAGCCTGTTCCGCCATTCAATGAGATCACAGCTGATCTGCGACCTAACTCCATCTACCCACCATTAACCCATATCCCTTAATACCTTTGGTTAACAAAAAGCTATCAATCTCAGATTTGAAATTAACTATTGACCCGGCATCAATTGCCGTTTGCAGAAGAGAGTTCCAAACTTCTCCCACCTTTTGTGTGTGGAAGTATTTCCTATATTCACTCCTGAAAAGTCTGGCTCTAATATTTAGACTATGCCCCCTAATCTTGGGTTCTCCAACCAGCGGAAATAGCCTCTCTCTATCTGCTCCCCTTAATATCTTGAAAATTTCGATCAGATCACCCCTTAACCGTCTAAATTGTCGGGAATAAAACCCTAATTTGTGTAATCTCTCCTTGTAACTTAACCCTTGGTGTTCGGGTATCATTCCAGATATACAGCTCACGACTAAAAATCTCATATCAAGGAGTTGGCCATTCTTTACCATCTCTCAGCTCTCTCTGTTACACATCAAACCTCATTCTCAGGCTCTATGATAATAGGCTCTGCAATATCCCACTCTCAATATATCATCATCATAGGCAATCCCTCGGAATCGAGGAAGACTTGCTTCCACGCCTGAAGTGAGTTCTTTGGTGGCTGAGCAGTCCAATACGAGAGCCATGGCCTCTGTCACAGATGGGACAGATAGTCATTGAGGGAAGAGGTGGGTGGGACTGGTTTGCCGCACGCTCTTTCTGCTGCCTGTATTTGTTTTCTGCCTGCTCTCGCCGATGAGACTCGAGGTGCTCAGCACCCTCTCGGATGCACTTCCTCCACTTAGGACGGTCTTAGGCCAGGGACTCCCAAGTGTCAGAGGGGATGTTGTACTTTATCAGGAGGCTTTGAGGATGTCCTTGTAGCGTTTCCGCTGCCCACCTTTGGCTCGTTTGCCGTGAAGGAGCTCCGAGTAGAGCACTTGCTTTGGGAGTCTCGTGTCTGGCATGTGGACCACGTGGCCTGCCCAGCGGAGCTGATCGAGTGTGGTCAGTGCTTCAATGCTGGGGATGTTGGCCTGGACGAGGACGCTGATATTGGTGCGCCTGTCCTCCCAGGGGATTTGTAGGATCTTGCGGAGACATCGTTGGTGATATTTCTCCAGCAACTTGAGGTGTCTACTGTACATGGTCCATGTCTCTGAGCCATACAGGAGGGCGGGTATTACTACAGCCCTGTAGACCATGAGCTTGGTGGCAGTTTTGAGGGCCTGGTCTTCAAACACTCTTTTCCTCAGGTGGCCGAAGGCTGCACTGGCACACTGGAGGCGGTGTTGGATCTTGTCGTCAATGCCTGCTCTTGTTGATAGGAGGCTCCCGAGATATGGGAAGCGGTCCACGGTGTCCAGGGCCGCGCCGTGGATCTTGATGACTGGGGGGGCAGTGCTGTGCGGTGAGGTCAGGCTGGTGGAGGACCTTTGTCTTATGGATGTTTAGCGTAAGGCCCATGATTTCGTACGCCTCAGTAAATACGCCAACTATGTCCTGGAGTTCAGCCTCCAGCGGGGAGCTTGTTGACTGTGAGGTGGAGCATGGCGGTGAGAAAGATTGAGAAGAGGGTTCTCAGTTATAACACTTTCTGTTATTCCCCACTCCCATGATATCGCCCTCATCATCGAGCGAGGATGACTTGCTGCCACACCAAAGGGATGCGTTGACAGATGTTTCAATGGAAGACCTGATGTTCCAGTCCTGAACTCCAGGGGGCGGAAGATGCCTGTGCGTGGATTTTTTTAACATGTGGTGGCCGCTGCACATCAGCCAGCACAGACCTAAAACACTCTCAACAATCTGCATTTTTATAGCACCTTTAACGTAATAAAACATCACAAGATGCTGCATAGGAACGTTATCAAAAGGTTTACCACTGAGCCACATAAGGAGATATCAGGAGAGGCAGGTTTTAAGGAGCGTCTTAAAGGGAGAGGGAGAGGTGGGGAGGTTTAGGGAGGGAATTGTGGAGCTTGGGGCCTCGGCAGCTGAAGGCACGGCCACCAATGATGGAGCGATTAAAATCGGGGGATTTTAAGCTCGCCTCTCACTCTAAAGCCCTGAGTTATGACCGTGGGGTGGGGTATGGTGCACTTAACCGAGTCTATGTTTTGAATCTGGGGTTCACCATCGCACGTCTCACACACAGGCGAGTTGGCCCACTGTCGACCGGAGCTGGGATTTCCTTGGGAAGTTGGGGGGGCGGGGGGGGGGGGGTTTCTCCCGATCTCCCAACGTGACGTTGGTGGGAGATAGCGAGAAACCGCAGAGGAAATGCGCGAGCTGCCATTTCCACCATTTCTCTGGGCTTTACAAATGGGAGATCCTCGCTGCAAATTCGAACCCCCAGCACTTTTGAGAAGAAATACCTTTCGGTCCAAAGCTCCAAATTGGACGTTGCATTTTGTGACTCAGAAGCAACTTCAGGTTGCCGATGATTGAGTGACTACTCCAGGAGATAAATTACCGTCAGACCAGTTTCCGTCCTTGCAAATTATAATTTGGCCTTGCTTTGTTAATTAGATGGCCCCTCAACCTCCATTGCCACCGGCTTTACTGATTACAGAATATTTTAATTAGTTAATCATTACTAACATTGGGATATTGGTTAATTAACCCCTTGCCCTCTCCAGGCTAGTTTTGTCACCAAAAGATGAATTGCTTTGTGAAGTTGTAATTAGTATAGTAAAGGGCAAAGGTCGGGTGAAATCATCCTGTGGTCTGTTGGGCTCTGCCCATTCGCATTTTCCGAAAACAGCCTTTTCTGCCCACTCTTCGAGCGTTGCCCTCCCCCACCCCAGCCTCCATAACTTTCCTGGGCTTTCTACACATACGGCTCTCGCGAGCGAGTGTCGGCGAGTTATTCGACTACAAGGGGCACCACAAGAAAGACTGACCCTGTCCGACTCCTCCCCCAACAGGCAGATGTGCGCGCCCTGCCGCAGAGGGTCAGTGCACAGTGGTTGGGCTCAGCAACACTAACTGGCTTGAATCTTCAGTGTCCCTGAAGCCAACTGCAAGATTCCGAGCATCGCAGCTTCGTGGCTTCATCAAAATAGCAGACGGAGGGATTTCACACGGATGTGTTGACGTGCTCATTACTAAATATTGCACTGAATGTTTTCAACCCCCTTCCTTTGCTGCTTCTGTTCAAATCTCTCCATGGCCTCACCCCCTCCACTATCTCTGTAAACTCCTCCAGGCCTGCAACCCCTCTCAGAACTCTGCGTTCTTCCAATCCTGGCCTCTTCTGCATCCCCCACTTCCATCAATCCACCATTGGCAGCTGTAATGTATTTGCTCCATGGGTTCTTTGCTGAAGAACTCACAGCAACACGTCGCTCTTAAGAACTAGTTGGTTTATTAGCAAAAGGTTTAACAACCCCCGCAGAAGCACGTCATCCTCACTTTGAGGGACTGCCTATGGTGATGATGCTGACATTCAGAAGAATGAGAGGGGACCTCATAGAAACGTTTAAAATTCTGATGGGTTTAGACAGGTTAGATGCAGGAAGAATGTTCCCAATGTTGGGGGAAGTCCAGAACCAGGGGACATAGTCTAAGGATAAGGGGTAAGCCATTTAGGACCGAGATGAGGAGAAACTTCTTCACCCAGAGAGTGGTGAACCTGTGGAATTCTCTACCACAGAAAGTTGTTGAGGCCAATTCACTAAATATATTCAAAAAGGAGTTAGATGAAGTCCTTACTACTAGGGGGATCAAGGGGTATGGCGAGAAAGCAGGAATGGGGTACTGAAGTTGCATGTTCAGCCATGAACTCATTGAATGGCGGTGCAGGCTAGAAGGGCCGAATGGCCTACTCCTGCACCTATTTTCTATGTTTCTATGTTTCTATTACCAGTTCATCCATCAGGCTCACAACTGCGTACCTCATCATGGATGACCGAGACCCAACTAGCTGGTGTTTTATTGAATCTTGTGAACATCATGTGACTGGCTAAGCCGCTCACAATGCAATAAGCTCTACAACTATTTTAGTTGATAAACATTAATACAAATGCCCCCTGTTTAAAGGGAGGGGGGGGCACTAAAACCGACACAATTAAACAAATTAAACTTTGGACAGTCAACTTAAATCAAATTAAAATTTGGTTGCTGGGGATGATGATGCACTCCAGTCCCTCCGGCGCCCATCTCTCGCGGAAGGCCGCGAGCGTACCGGTGGACACCGCGTGCTCCATCTCTAGGGACACCCTGGCCCGGATGTAACCGCGGAAGCGAGGCAGGCAGTCGGGCTGAACGACCCCCTCGACCGCCCGCTGCCTGGACCGGCTGATGGCCCCCTTGGCCGTGCCCAGGAGCAGTCCTACGAGGACCAGCCCCTTCAAATAATGGAATAGGGGCTGCAACCTCACACACTCAACATAAACATGGAACACGGACTCCTCCAGACCGCAGAAATTGCAGGCGGCCTGGCAGTCCGTGAACCAACTTAAAAACTTATTGCATAGGACTGCTCTGTCCAACACCCTCCAGGCTAAGTCCCCGATAAATAAAGGGAGGACTCGTGCGTAGAGAGGCAACAAGCTCTACAACTATTTTGTTGCATCTGCAAATCTATAAATCAATAAATCATTAAATCAAGTGCCCCCTAATTAAAGGAGGGACACTAAAACCAACAATTAAACAAATTAGACTTTAAACATGAAATGGTCAAATTAAAATTGCCAGGAGTGATGATGCACTCCAGTCCCTCCGGCGCCCACCTCTCGCGGAAGGCCGCGAGCGTACCGGTGGACACCGCGTGCTCCATCTCCAGGGACACCCTGGCTCGGATGTAAGCGCGGAAGAGAGGCAGGCAGTCGGGCTGAACGACCCCCTCGACCACCCGCTGCCTGGACCGGCTGATGGCACCCTTGGCCGTGCCCAAGAGCAGTCCTACGAGGAGGCCCTCGGACCTACCCGCTCCCCTCCGCACAGGGTGCCCAAAGATCAGGAGAGTGGGACTGAAGTGCAACCAGAATTTGAGGAGCAGCCCCTTCAAATATTGGAAGAGGAGCTGTAACCTCACACAATGTACATAAACATGGAACACAGACTCCTCCAGACCGCAGAAATTGCAGGAGGCCTGGGAGTCCGTGAACCGACTTAAAAATTTATTGCACGGGACTGCTCCGTGCACCACCCTCCAGGCCAAGTCCCCAATAAATAAAGGGAGGACTCTTGCGTAGAGAGGCAACAAGCTCTACAACTATTTTTGTAGACACAGATAAACAATGCCCCCTGATTAAAGGGGGGGCGGAGGCACACTCCAAAAACTTTTCAAGTGACCCCTTTCTTTTTGTTTTTTACTTTTTTTTTTGAGGGCACGAAAACACAAATTATACAAGTGCCCCCTGGCTAAAAGGAGGGGGGCGGCACTAAAACCGACAACTTAAACAAATTAAACTTTAGACATTAAATTCAAATTAAAATTTGGTTGCCGAGGGTGATGATGCACTCCAGTCCCTCCGGCGCCCACCTCTCGCGGAAGGCCGCGAGCGTACCAGTGGACACCACGTGCTCCATCTCCAGGGACACCCTGGCCCGGATGTACGCGCGGAAAAGAGGCAGGCAGTCAGGCTGAACGACCCCCTCGACTGCCCGCTGCCTGGACCGGCTGATGGCCCCCTTGGCCGTGCCCAGGAGCAGCCCTACGAGGAGGCCCTCGGACCTACCCGCTCCCTTCCGCACAGGGTGCCCAAAGATCAGGAGTGTGGGACTGAAGTGCAGCCAGAATTTGAGGAGCAGCCCCTTCAAATAATGGAACAGGGGCTGCAATTTCGCACACTCAGTAAAAACGTGGAACACGGACTCCTCTGGACGGCAGAAATTGCAGGCGGCCTGGGAGTCTGTGAACCGATTAAAAAACTTATTGCACGGGGCTGCTCCGTGCAACACCCTCCAGACCAAGTCCCCAATAAATAGAGGGAGGACCCCCGTGTAGAGAGTGCAAACAGCTCTGTAGTGTATGGAGAAAGAGTCAGACTGAACACTGTGAGCTCAAAGTAAAGTGTGACCTTAGTCTTTTATTGCAGGTCTCCAGAGTGCCTCTCCAACCTGTGAAGCCTCCTTAAATACCTGTGATCCCAAGGGATTATGGGATCCCTTGGAACTCCAGGGGATGAGCCCTCTGGTGGCTGTACAGAGTAAATACAAGTCCAGATACATAACAACATTCCCACCTAAAGTCAATAGTGTAACTATTTACAATGTGAGTCGATCTGGGGCCCTCCTTGCCCTGGTTGATTGTCTTGGTGTGAAAGCTGGTGTTGTTGAGTCATTTGTTGGGCCCTCGCTGGGCTGCTGTGCAGCTGGCCTTGCTGGGCTGCCTGGTGTGTTGGGCCCTGCAGGGCTGTTGTGGATGATGGGTTCTGCTTCGTGGTCAACCGTGGTGTCGGTTGCCACTGGTGTGTATGTTGGGGTATCAAAAAAGGTAGGATCCAAGGTGGGTTGCTCAGGGTAGTCCGTCAATCTGAGCTTGATTTGGTCCAAGTGTTTCTCGTGAATGAGTCCATTTGAAAGTTTGACCCAAAACATCCTGCTCCCCTCTTTGGCCACGACAGTGCCGGGAAGCCACTTGGGAATTTGTCCATAATTTAATGCAAATACAGGATCATTGACTTTAATCTCGCGTGACACATTTGCGCTATCATGGTATGTACTTTGTTGAAGGCGCCTGCTCTCTACCTGTTCATGTAGATCAGGGTGAACTAACGAGAGCCTTATCTTAAGTGCTCTTTTCCTGAACAGTTTAGCAGGTGGGATCCCAGTGAGTGAGTGTGGTTTCGTGCGGTAGCTAAGCGGGACTCGGGATAGGCGAGTCTGCAGTGAGCCTTTAGTTACCCTCTTCAAGCCTTGCTTGATGGTTTGCACTGCTCTCTCTGCCTGACCATTGAACGCTGGTTTAAACGGGGCAGCTATGACATGTTTGATCCCGTTATGGGTCATAAATTCTTTGAACTCAGCACTGGTAAAACATGGCCCATTGTCGCTCACCTGGACATCGGGTAAGCCATGTGTGGCAAACATGGCCCGCAGGCTTTCAGTAGTGGCAGCGGACGTGCTAGCCGACATTATCTCACATTCAATCCACTTGGAGTACGCGTCTACAACCATAAGGAACATTTTCCTCAAGAACGGGCCTGCATAGTCGACGTGTACCCTAGACCACGGTTTGGAAGGCCAAGGCAATAAACTTAGCGGCGCCTCCCTGAGTACATTGCTTAACTGCGAGCATGTATTACATCTGCGCACGCAGGACTCTAAGTCCTCATCGATGCTGGGCCACCACACATGGGATCTGGCTATCGCTTTCATCATTACGATGCCTGGGTGGGTACTGTGGAGGTCATTTATGAAGGTGTCTTTGCCCTTCTTGGGGACCACTACTCGATTGCCCCACAGAAGGCAGTCTGCCTGTATAGACATTTCATCTTTGTGCCGCTGGAACGGCTTTATCTCTTCCTGCATTTCCACTGGGACACTGGAGCAGCTCCCATGAAGCACACAGTTTTTGACTAGAGATAATAAGGGGGTCCTGGCTCGTCCAGGTTTTGATCTGGCGGGCAGTGACAGGTGATTGCTCACTCTCAAATGCTTCCATAACCATGGCTAGATCAACGGGCTGCGGCATTTCCACCCCCGTGGTGGGCAATGGCAGCTTACTGAGAGCATCGGCGCAGTTTTCTGTGCCTGGCCTGTGGCAGATGGCGTAGTTGTATGCGGACAATGTGAGCGCCCATCTCTGGATGCGGGCCGATGCGTTGTATTTATCCCTTTGCTCTCGGAAAACAGGGATATAAGTGACTTATGGTCAGTTTCCAATTCGAATTTTAGCCCAAACGGGTATTGATGCATTTTCTTTACCCCATAGACACACGCTAATGCTTCTTTTTCAATCATGCTATAGGCTCTCTCGGCCTTAGACAGACTCCTGGATGCATAAGCAACCGGTTGCAGTTTCCCGAAATCATTAGCTTTTTGCAAACACACCCGACGCCATATGACGACACATCACATGCTAGTACCAAACGCTTACATGGATCATACAACACAAGCAATTTGTTTGAGCATAACAATTTTCTCACTTTTACAAAGGCATTTTCTTGGCTTTTGCCCCAAACCCATTCGCCCCCTTTTTGTAGTAAGACATGTAGTGGTTCTAACAGGGTGCTGTGACCTGGTAAGAAGTTACCAAAGTAGTTCAATAGTCCCATCACGTTCTGTGGCCTCGGTGCGTTCTCGATTGCCCCAGTCTTTGCGTTGGTGGGCCTGATGCCATCCGCCGCAATCCTCCTTCCCAAGAACTCCACTTCAGGCGCCAGGAAAATGCAAATCGAGCATTTTAACCTGAGCCCCACGTGGTTGAGCCGACTAAGAACCTCCTCCAGGTTCTGCAGATGCTCGACTGTGTTCCGACCTGTGACCCGACCTGTGACCAAGATGTCGTCCTGAAAGACCACGGTGTACGGGACCGACTTCAGTAAACTTTCCATGTTTCTCTGGAATATCGCCGCCGCTGATCGGATTCCAAACGGGCATCTGTTATAAACAAAACGACCTTTGTGCGTGTTGATGCAAATGAGGGCCTTCGATGATTCCTCCAGTTCCTGCATCATGTAGGCTGAAGTCAGATCCAGCTTCGTGAACGTCTTTCCTCCCGCCAGCGTTGCAAAGAGGTCGTCGGCTTTTGGAAATGCCTTTGTAAATGTCATGTATCTCACACTACTGTATATAACTGTATCTTACCATGCGATACATGACTGTAACTAGATATGACCTGTAACCACAAGCATACTTTACCACCAGGGGTGCACTTGCAGGAGACACTACATACCTGTTCCAGACAGGTATATAAAGGCAGGTCTCAGGCAAGTGTGGCACTCGAGAGCTGTGAAATAAAGGTGCAGGTCCAGAGTGACCTTGACTTCAGCATGTGCCTCATGTAAGTCTGTACTGCAGGGTCAGGACTTTACAGTGGCGACGAGTTACGGGATCACAGAATCCACTGTATTGGCTACCAACGGCTCAGATGAGAAATACAATGCTGGAGACAATTGGGAGAACTTTATAGAAAGGCTCCAGCAAAGCTATGTAACCAAAGACTGGTTGGGCGACGATAAGGCAGACAAGAGAAGAGCCCAGCTGTGGCTCGAAAACATACGCCTTAATGAAGGACCTGCTGGCACCCGAGAAACCAGCAAGCAAGTTGTTTGAGGAGTTGAGCACACTGGTGAGAGACCACTTGAAGCCAGCGAGCAGCCTACACATGGCCAGACACAGGTTCTACAACTGCAGACGCTGTGTGGGCCAGAGCATACCCGACTTTGTGGCGGAACTTCGGAGGCTGGCTAGTTTATGTGAGTTCTCCGATGAACTAAGGAGAGAAGTACTGAGAGACTATTTTATTGAAGGAATAGGCCACGCAGGCATATTCCAAAAGCTTATAGAGACCAAGAACTTGACCCTAGAGGCAGCAGCACTGGTCGCACAGACATTCTTGGCAGGAGAAGAAGAAACGAGGTTGATCTATACTGCGGGTACGACAACTAACGAAACATCGGAACAAGGGGTTCACAGAGTGAAACAAGCTGCTACCCCCACACACAGACAAAGGCAGGAGAGCAGGCCTTCAACAGCAGGCAGTGGCACCAGAAGCCATCAAGGGCCACATGAACGGCCGTTCACACCTCATCAACTCACAATGCGAGCAATCAACTACAAACTGAGAGAAGCTGAAGAGAGATCAGCCAGACGCAGCTCATCCTTCGGAAACAATGGAAGCGGTCTGTGCTGGAGATGTGGGGGAAGCCACTCAACCAGGGTGTGTCGATTTCAGCATGCTGTTTGCAGAAACTGCAACTATATAGGACATCTGGCCCGCATGTGCAGAAAAACAGCAGCTCGGCTGGTATACGAATCGGAAGGGTCGAAAAGCGGACCAGAAGACGGTGGGGACAGTACCCGGAACACCGAGGTACAGTGGGTCAACACGATCAATATCCACTGTTCTTACAACAAGACGCCTCCAATAATGATGAGGGTCCTACTTAATGGGATACCCGTCAACATGGAACTGGACACGGGGGTTGTCAATCTCTCATGAGCGTCCACCAATTTGAACAGCTGTGGCCGCACAAAAGCAACAGACCAAAACTCACAAGGGTCAACACCAAACTAAGGACCTATACCAAATAAATCATCCCAGTCCTTGGCAGCACCATGCTCTCAGTCACACACAAAGGGACGGTGAACCGACTTCCCCTGTGGATTGTCCCCGGAGATCTCCCAGCACTGCTGGGTAGAAGCTGGCTGGCAAAATTAAACTGGAAATGGGATGATGTTCACGCCATGTCGTCAGAGGAACGGACCTCCTGCTCAACAGTTCTAAGTCGTTTTGAACATCTCTTTCAGCCAGGTGTGGGCATCTTCAAAGGGGCTAAAGTTAAAATCTACATCACACAGGATGCTAGACCGGTCCATCACAAGGCTAGAGCTGTGCCTTATGTGATGAGGGAAAAGATTGAACACGAACTGGACCCGCTTCTGCGGGAAGGCATTACTTCACCCGTGGAATTTAGCGACTGGGCAAGTCCCATCGTCCCCGTCATGAAGCCTGATGGATCTGTACGAATCTGTGGGGACTACAAATCTACCATAATCAGAGTCTCCCTACAGGACCACTACCCGCTGCCCAGAGCGGAGGACTTATTTGCCACGTTGGTTGGAGGTAAACTTTTCTCAAAATTAAGACCTCACATCTGCGTATATGACGCAAGAATTGACCAACGAGTCTAAGCTACTCACCACCATCAACACACATCGAGGCCTTTTCATGTACAATCGATGCCCATTCGGCATCAGGTCGGCAGCTGCTATATTCCAGCACAACATGGAGAGTCTGCTCAAGTCCATCCCGGGGACGGTTGTGTTTCAAGACGACATACTTATCACGGGCAGGGACACTGACTCATATCTCCGCAATTTGGAGGAAGTACTAAGTCGATTGGATCGGATAGACCTAAGAGTTAAGAAATCCAAGTGTCTGTTTCTCGCGCCCGAGGTTGAATTTTTGGGCAGAAGGATTGCCGCTGATGGAATCCGCCCAACAGAATCCAAAACCAAAGCAATTCGCCTGGCACCCAGGCCCCAGAATGTCTCGGAACTGCGCGCCTTTCTCGGGCTACTCAATTACTTTGGGAACTTTATGCAGAACTTAAGCACGCTGCTGGAGCCTCTCCACGTGCTACTCAGGAAGGGGTGCGATTGGTTTTGGGGGGACGCCCAAGAACGCGCCTTCAATAAGGCACACAACGTTCTATGTTCCAACAGTGTTTTAGCCTTTTTTGACCCAGGTAAAAAGCTAGTTCTTACATGTGATGCGTCAGCGTACAGGGTCGGGTGCGTTTTACAACATGTCAATGATGCGGGTAAATTACAACCCATAGCTTATGCCTCCAGGTCACTTTCGCATGCGGAGCGCGGGTACGGTATGGTTGAGAAGGAGGCGCTCGCGTGCGTGTACGGTGTCAAAAAGATGCACCAATACCTTTTCGGGGCCAAGTTCGCATTAGAAACCAACCACAAACCCCTCAGGTCCCTGCTATCCAAGTGCAAGGCAATAAACGCCAACGCCTCGGCGCGCATTCAGCGGTGGGCACTCATACTGGCGTCTTACGATTACACCATAAGGCACAGACCAGGCACAGACAACTGTGCCGACACGCTTAGCAGGCTACCCCTGGCGACCACGGAAGGGTCCGACGAACAGGACTGTGAGATAGTCATGGCAATCAATGCCTTTGAATCCATGGATTCGTCCATGACGGCTCGTCAAATCAGAGCCTGGACAATCAGCGACCCCACGTTATCCTTAGTCAAAAGATGTGTCCTAACCGGTGACTGGGCAGAGGCTCGCGATGCCTGCCCCGAGGAGATCAAACCTTTTCATAGGCGCATGCATGAACTATCACTACAGGCAGACTGCCTGATGTGGGGCAGCCGAGTAGTTATGCCCTTGCGAGGCAGAGAGGCGTTTGTCCGGGAGCTCCACCGCGAGCACCCAGGGATCGTCCTTATGAAGGCCATAGCCAGATTCCACGTCTGGTGGCCTGGCATTGACGTGGACTTGGAGCTCTGCGTCCGACGGTGCACCATTTGTGCCCATCTCAGTAATGCCCCCAGGGAGGCTCCCGAGCCCCTGGCCCTGGCCTACCAAACCGTGGTTGCGGGTGCATGTAGACTATGCGGGCCCATTCATGGGCAAAATGTTCCTTGTAGTCGTTGATGCATTTTCAAAGTGGATCGAGTGCACCATTTTAAACTCGAGCACCACCTCCACCACTGTGAAGAGCCTTAGAACCATGCTTGCAACGCACAGAATTCCTGACATATTGGTCAGTGATAAAGGTCCGTGCTTCACCAGCGCAGAATTTCAAGATTTTATAGCTGACCACGGCATAAATCACATTAAGACGGCACCGTTCAAGCCGGCCTCCAATGGCCAGGCAGAGCGAGCAGTGCGATCATTAAACAAGGCATGCTCAGAATCCAAGGTCCCATGCTGCAGAGCCGCCTGTCGCAACTGCTGTTGGCATACAGATCTCGTCCGCACTCATTGACTGGGGTTCCCCCCGCGCAACTATTGATGAAACGGACCTTAAAGACTAGGCGCTCTTTAATCCTCCCAGACACGCATGAAATTGTTGAGGCAAAGCGCCGGAAGCTAACTGAGTACCATGACCGAAATTCGAGGGGGAGGTGGAATGAGATCGAGGACAAAGTGTTTGTGCTAAACTATGGCAGGGGTTCCAAATGGCTTGCAGGGACAGTAACAGGCAAGGAAGGAAACAGGCTACTGGTGGTACAAATGGACAATGACCAAACCTGCCGGAGGCAGGTAGACCAAGTAAAAAGTAGATTTACCAACAACACTGCAGAACCAGAGGCAGACTACAATGTAGAACTCACACCACACCTGGTGGACAGACAGAGGGAACAACCTGAGGAAAGGGCAGTCTCAACAGACAGCCCAGGCGAGATACCAGCAATCACACTGAACGAAACAGACAGCCCAGGCGAGATACCAGCAATCACACCGAAAGCAAAACAGGCACCAAGGCAAATAACTGAACCACAACTAAGACGCTCCACACGAGAGCGTAGACCACCTGAGAGACTGAATCTATAAAGACAATAACACCTTGGGGGAGGGTGATGTCATGTATCTCACACTACTGTATATAACTGTATCTTACCATGCTATACATGACTGTAACTAGATATGACCTGTAACCACAAGCATACTTTTCCACCAGGGGTGCACTTGCAGGAGACACCATACCTGTTCCACACAGGTATATAAAGGCAGGTCTCAGGCAAGTGTGTCACTGGAGAGCTGTGAAATAAAGGTGCAGGTCCAGAGTGACCTTGACTTCAGCATGTGCCTCGTGTAAGTCTATACTGCAGGATCAGGACTTTACAGATCCTGCAGGGAGAAACGATTGATAGTTACTTTGTAATCGCCACAGATTCTGACGGTGCCATCTTCCTTGAGGACTGGGACAATTGGACTGGCCCACTCACTGAACTCGATCGGTGAGATGATGCCCTCTCTTTGTAACTGGTCGAGCTCGATCTCTACGCTTTCTCTCATCATGCACTGCTCTCACTTTGTGATGGATGGGTCGCGCCCCCGGAATTAGGTGGATCTGCACTTTTGCTCCTTGGAATTTCCCGATGCCTGGTTCGAACAGCGAAGGAAATTTGTTTAAGACCTGTGCACACGAAGTGTCGTCAGCGGGCGATAGCACTCGGATGTCGTCCCAGTTCCAGTGAATCTTTCCCAGCCAGCTCCTGCCAACAGTGTGGGACCATTGCCCAGTACCACCTAGAATGGTAGCTTGTGCACTGCTCCATCGTAGCAGACCTTTTGGGTAACACTGCCGATTACAGGAATCAGTTCTTTCATGTAAGTTCTTAGTTTCGTGCGAATTGGAGCAAGGACTGGCCTTGAGGCCATGTTGCACCACAACCTTTCGAAAGTCTTTTTGCCCACGATGGACTGGCTCGTGCCCGTGACCAGCTCCATTGACACCGGGAGTCCATTTAGTTCAACCTTCAGCATTATCGGGGGACAATTCGTGGTGAATGTGTGCATCCCATGTACCTCTGCCTCCTCTATCAGAGGTTCTGTTTCATCATGATCCTCCGTGGATCTGTCCTCCTCTGCAACATGATGGTTTGCAGATTTAGCAGGCCTAGTAGCTCGCCTGCACACTTGTTGGAGATGTCCCATTGTTCCACAGCCCTTGCAAATGTATCCTTTGAATCGGCGTGAATGGAAACGATGATCACCCCCGCAGCGCCACCAGGTGTTAATGGCCTAGCTTTCATCACCCTTGATGGTGGACTCTGAGACATCTGCGGACATGTAGCTGCAGGCATGTGTGACCTACCCTGTACGTTATGATTCGAAAACAACATCTCTTTCTTCACAGTACTTGTAGCAGCACTTGTGTGCTGAGAGATTTGCTTAGTATTGTCACTGGTGGCAATGAACGCCTGGGCTATCGCTATGGCCTTACTCAAGGTTGGGTCTCTACAGTCAAAAGTTTGCGAAGTATGGTTTCATGGCCAATGCCAAGTATGAAAAAGTCTCTGAGCATGTGCTCCAAATGTCCTTCAAATTCGCAATGTCCTGCAAGGCGTCTTAGCTTGACGACATAACTCACCACTTCCTGGCCTCCAGATCTTTTATAGGTGTAGAACCGGTACCTCGCCATCAGAACGCTTTCCTTCCGGTTCAAATGCTCTTGGACCAGTGTGCACAAATCGTCGTACGATTTCTCCGTGGGTTTCGTTGGAGTGAGCAGATTCTTCATGAGGCCATACGTTGGTGCCCCACAGATGGTGAGGAGGATCACCCTTCGTTTGGCAGCGCTCTCTTCCCCATCCAGCTCGTTGGCCACGAAGTATTGGTCGAGTCGCTCCACAAAAGTTTCCCAATCATCTCCCTCTGAGAATTTCTCCAGGATGCCCGCTGTTCTCTGCATCTTTGGGTTCGCTATCTGTATCTCATCGCCAGTTGTAGTGTATGGAGAAAGAGTCAGACTGAACACTGTGAGCTCAAAATAAAGTGTGACCTTAGTCTTTTGTTGCAGGTCTCCAGAGTGCCTCTCCAACCTGTGAAGCCTTCTTAAATACCTATGCTCCCAAGGGATTATGAGATCCCTTGGGACTCCGAGGAATGAGCCCTCTGGTGGCTGTACAGAATAAATACAAGTCCAGATACATAACAAGCTCTACAACTATTTTATTGTAATCAATTAATCAATTGTCCCCTGATTAAAGGGGGGACACACCAAACATTTTCAAACCATTTCTTTTTGAGGGCACTAAAAAAAACACATATTATACAAGTGCCCCCTGGCTAAAAGGCGGGGGGGGGGGCACTAAAACCCGGCAATAAAACAAATTAAACTTTAAACACTAATAATCAAATTAAAATTTGGTTGCCGGGGGTGATAATGCACTCCAGTCCCTCCGGCGCCCACCTCTCGCGGAAGGCCGCGAGCGTACCGGTGGACACCGCGTGCTCCATCTCCAGGGGCACCCTGGCCCGGATGTAGGCGCGGAAGAGAGGCAGGCAGTCAGGCTGAACGACCTCCTCGACCGCCCGCTGCCTGGACCGGCTGATGGCCCCCTTGGCCGTGCCCAGGAGCCGTCCTACGAGGAGGCCCTCGGACCTACCCGCTCCCCTCCGCACAGGGTGCCCAAAGATCAGGAGTGTGGGACTGAAGTGCAGCCAGAAATTGAGGAGCAGCCACTTCAAATAATGGAACAGGGGCTGCAACCTCGCACATTCAATAAAAACATGGAACACGGACTCTTTCAGACCGCAGAAGTTGCAGGCGGCCTGGGGATCCCTGAACCGACTTAAAAAACTTATTGCACGGGACTGCTCCGTGGAGTGAGTTCTCAGGTGACTGTACAGTCCAATACAGGAATTCATCATCATCCAGCCATCATAGGCAATCCCTCGGAATCGAGGAAGACTTGCTTCCACTCCCAAAGTGAGTTCTTTGGTGGCTGAACAGTCCAATACGAGAAGCACAGATCCTGTTACAGGTGGGACAGACATCCGTTGAGGGAAGGGGTGGGTGGGGCTGGTTTGCCACGCACTCCTTCCGCTGCCTGCGCCTGACCTCTTCACGCTCTCGGCGTTGAGATTCGAAGAGCTCAACGCCCTCCCGGATGCACTTTCTCCACCTCGGGTGGTCTTCGGCAAGGGACTCCCAGGTGTCAGTGGTGATGTCGCAGGGAGGCTTTGAGCGTGTCCTTATAACGTTTCCACCTTTGGCTCGTTTGCCGTGAAGGAGCTCCGCATAAAGCATTTGCTTCGGGAAGTCTCGTGTCCGGCATGCGAACTATGTGGCCTGCCCAGCGAAGCTGATCGAGTGTGGCCAGTGCTTCGATGCAGTTTCTGTCACAGGTGGGGCAGACAGTCATGCGAGGGAGCCCCTTCCGGAGTCACGATGCGGATTCCGTCTGCCAAGGAGTACAACGGACATGATCTTCACGGCGCGACAACTGCAGGAGAAATGCAGGGAACAGCACCAATCCTTGTACATGGCCTTCTTTAACCTCACAAAGGCCTTTGACACCGTCAACCGCGAGGGGCTATGGAGCGTCCTCCTCCGTTTCGGCTGCCCCCAAAAGTTTGTCGCCATCCTCTGCCTGCTCCACGACGACAAGCAGGCCGTGATCCTGACCAACGGGTCCACCGCCGCAGACCCAATCCACATCCGGACCGGGGTCAAGCAGGGCTGCATCATCGCACCAACATCGAGACATATCGTTTTGTTAGCTGTACTTGTCGACGTGATAACAAATTAAATAGGGCGCTCATCGACCTGCACCACCCGCCTAAAAAAATAAGTCTGCTGGACACTTGCTTGTGACGACAGTGCCCCCGGCTGGACTGGTCCTGTAAATACAGGCCGCCGATCTGCAAACAAGGCAAGATATTGCATTTAAGTAGCGCCGTTCACAAATTCAGGACATCCCAAAGTACTTTACACCCAATGAAGTAATTCCTCAAGTGTTGCGATGTGGGAAACGCGGCAGCTAGTTTGCGCACAGTAAGCTCCCACAAACAGCAATGTCATAACGACCAGATAATGGCCCAGAATTTGCGGTCGGAGGCTTCCCACGGGCGGATGCCTCGGACCACAAAGATTTCAACGGAAGTACCTGGTGGTCCCGGAGCTTGGGAGACTTGTGGTCCTGGGGCGCCAGCAGCATAAGCCTCACTGGGATCACGTGGGCTGGCCCAACCTATCAGAGTAGTGGTATTCCCATTCATACTTACGGTGGTCCCAATCACCATACGTATGAATGGGAATACCACCAAAACACACAAGCACTTAAGATAAACCAACAAAAAAAAATCACATATTTAAAATTAATTAAAATGGTATTTAATTAATTATTTAAAACAAAAATTTAATTTTTTGAAAAATAAATGTATATATTTTAAAGGCTCTAAAAATGAACTTAGCTTTTTAACAGGATTTTAGATGTTTAAATTATTGAAAAAAAAAGTATTATTCTGTGCCTTAAAAGTCTTATTCTGATAAAAGCAAGCCTTACACCTGCTTTTCTCAATCATCAGAATTTGAAGGACATTCGCTGGGCAGGAGTTGGGCAAATAGCCCGACTCTCCGCCTGCGGAGGCCCTTTAGTTTCAGACACGGTGGATCGTCCAAGAGGATTCTTGACCGATCACAAGTTCCGAGTTCAGATGCATGCGCTTCACATACCTAAACCCGGAGCTTGTACACCTTGTACACGCCCATTGGGGCCTCGAATTCAAGGCTCAATCTGTTTTGGTAATATTGGTTGAGGGATAAACATTGGCCCACGACACCGGGGATAAATCTCCCCTGCTCTCCTTCGAAATAGTGCCGTGGGGTCTCTTACATCCACTGGTGAGAGCAGACGGGGCCTCGGTTTAACGGTTTCAGAAATTGTCACTCAGTAGAAATCAGACTGCAAAGAAAATAGCTTTGAACGCCTTCGTTTCTGGGACCTCATTACCTCGTTGTACGCAATCTGCACGGAATTCCCACCAGAACCCTGCAGTGGAAAGGAGAGAGTTTACCCAGCGTGCACCATTGACAGGAGCAGGCACGTTGTGTCCAGCAGGGGTCAGCACCGGAGTGAAGAAATCACTTCGGGAGCTGCCTGCCTCTCTTGTTGACCCCCGGTGTTCCTCCTGCCCTTAATGCTGTGGGTTCCACTAAAACAATCACTAACAAAAGCAGAAAATACTGCGCATGCTGGAAATCTGAAAATGCTGGAAGCACTCAGCGGGTCGGGCAGCAACTGTGGTGAGAGAGACAGAGTTAACGTTTCAGGTCGATAACCCTTCGTCAGAACTGGGAGGTGTTAGAGATGAGCAACAACAACAACAACAACTTGTATTTATATAGCGGCTTTAACACAGGGAAACGTCCCAAGGCGCTATATGATAAAAATTTGACACCGAGCCGCATAAGTAGAAATGAGCGCAGGTGACCAAGATCCAGCAATGACTCGAATTCAAAATTCTCATCCTTTTTTCAAATCTCTGCATGGCCCCGCCCCTCCCTATCTCTGTCATCTCCTCCAGCCCCACAATCCCCCGAGATATCTGCGCGTCTCTAATTCTGCCCTCCTGAGCATCCCTGATTATAATCGCTCAACCATTGGTGGCCGTGCCTTCTGTTGCCTGGGCCCTAAGCTCTGGAACTCCCCGCCTAAACCTCTCCACCTCTTTACCTCTCTTTCTTCCTTTAAGACGCTCCTTAAAACCTCCCTCTTTGACCGAGCATTTGGTCATCTGCCGTAATTTCATCTTCTGTGGCTCAGTGTGAGATTTATTTGTTTTGTCTTATAACACTGCTGTGAAGTGCCTTGGAACGTTTCACTACGTTAAAGGCGCTATGTAAATACAAGTTGTTTTGTTGTGGTTGAAATGTGGTCACTGTTGTAATGTGGAAATCGCGGCAGCCGATTTGCATACCGCAAACTACCCACAAACTGGCAAAAAATATAAAAACAGATAGTAAGAGTTTCTACAGGTATATAAAAAAGAAGAGAGTGGCTAAAGTAGAGGATGAGACTGGGGAATTAATAATGGGGAACAGGGAAATGGCAGAGACGTTGAACAAATATTTTGTATTGGTCTTCATGGCAGAAGACATGAAAAACATCTCAATAGTGGATAATTAAGGGGCTATAGGGAGGGAGGAACTTAAAACAATCACTGTCACTAAAGAAGAAGTACTCGGTACAATAATGGGACTAAAGGTGGACAAGTTCCCTGGACCTGATAGCTTACATCCTAGGGTCTTAAAAGAAGTGGCTACAGAGATAGTGGATGCATCGGTTGTAATCTACCAACATTCCCTGGATTCTGGGGGGGTCCCAGCGGATTGGAAAACCACAAATGTAACACTCCTATTTAAAAAAGGAGGCAGACAGAAAGCAGGAAACTATAGACCAGTTAGCCGAACATCTGCCGTTAGGAAAATGCTGGAGTCCATCATTAAGGAAACAGGAGCAGGACATTTGGAAAAGCGTAATACAGTCAAGCAGAGTCAGCATGGATTTATGAAAGGGGAATCATGTTTGACAAATTTGCTGGTGTTCTTTGAGGATATAAAGAGCAGGGTGGATAAAGGGGAATCAGTGGATGTGGTGTATTTGGATTTCCAGAAGGCATTCGATAAGGTTACTGCACAAGATAAAAGCTCACGAGTTTGGGGGTAATATATTAACATGGATAAAGGATTGGCTAACGAACAGAAAACAGAGAGTCGGGATAAATGGGTCATTTTCTGGTTGGCAAATGGTAACTAGTGGGGTGCCACAGGGATCAGTGCTGGGGCCTCAACTATTTACAATTTATATTAATGACTTGGATGAAGGGACCGAGTGTAATGTAGCTAAGTTTGCTGATGATACAAAGGGAGGGAAAGCAAGTGGTGAGGATACAAAAAATATTCAAGGGGTTTTAGACAGGCTAAGTGAGTGACCAAACATTTGTCAGATAGAGTATAATGTGGGAAAGTGTGAGTTTATCTACTTTGGCAAGAAAAATAAAAAAACAAATTATTATTTAAATGGAGATAAATCACAAAAGGCTGCAGTACAGAGGGACCTGGGGGTCCTTGTGCATGAAACACAAAAAGTTAGTATGCAGGTACAGCAAGTAATCAGGGAGGCAAATGGAATGTTGGCCTTTAATGCAAGCGGGAATAGAGTATAAAAGCAGAGAAGTCCTGCTACAACTGTACAGGGTATTGGTAAGAACACACCTGGAGTACTGCGTACAGTTTTGGTCTCCATATTTAAGGAAGGATATACTTGCATCGGAGGCTGTTCAGAGAAGGTTCACTAGGTTGATTCCTGAGATGAAGGTGTTGACTTATAAGGAAAGGTTGAGTAGGTTGTGCCTATACCCATTGGAGTTTAGAAGAATGAGAGGTGATTTTATTGAAACATATAAGATTCTAAGGGGGCTCGACAAGGTAGATGCAGAGAGGATATTTCCCCTCGTGGGCGAATATAGAACGAGGGGGCATACTTTCAGAATAAGGGGCCGCCCATTTAGAGCTAAGACTAGGAGGAATTTCTTCTCTCAGAGGGTGGTAAATCTGTGGAATTCTCTGCCCCAGAGAGCTGTGGAGGCTGGGTCATTGAATATATTTAAGGTGGGGATAGACAGATTTTTGAATGATAAGGGAGGCAAGGGGTTATGGGGAGTGGGCAGGGAAGTGGAGCTGAGTCCCTGATCAGATCAGCCATGATCTTATTGAATGGCAGAGCAGGCTCGAGGGGCCAAATGGCCGACTCCTGCTCCTATTTCTTATGTTCTGATGTGATAATGTCCAGATAATCTGTTTTTGTTATGTTGACTGAGAGATAAATATTGGCTCCAGGACAGTGGGTATAACTCCCCTCTGCTCTTCTTCTAAATAGAGCCATGGGATCTTTTACGTCCACCTGAGAGAGCAGACAGGGCCTCGGTTTAACGTCTCATCCGAAAGACAGCACCTCCGACAGTGCAGCACTCCCTCAGCACCGCACTGGGAGTGACAGCCTAGATTTATTTTGTGCTCAAGCCCCTGCAGTGGGACTCGAACCCACAACCTTGTGACGCAGAGGCGAGAGAGTGCTGCCCACTGAGCCACAGCTGACACAATCCGAGGGGAAGATTTCAGACCCCTTTCGTCAGAAAGTAAAATGGAATAAATACTCCAAGTCCTGACCCGAAGGAAATGCATAGTCTCAGCCTTAAGTTCTGCTCCCTGAGTAACATGATTCGGAGGACTGTTCTTTGACCATTAACAATACATTTACTGCTTCCTCTTCGCATAAATATAAAACCAAGGGTTGGAAACTTTAGAATGAGACCGTATCCTTTTCGAAAGAAAAAGATAATGTGACTTGAACACTGTCCAGTGCTTGTCGGAAGCTGTAAGCAAAACTTTCCCTGTTAATATTAAAACTTCTTTTTTTAACCCGATATGGTCTCATTCTCCCTCCATGGCCTCACCCCTCCCTATCTCTGTAATCTCCTCCAGCTCCCCCTACCCCCCGAGATATCTGTGCTCCTCTAATTCTGCCCTCGTGAGCATCCCTGATTATAAATCGCTCAACCATTGGTGGCCGTGCCTTCTGTTGCCTAGCTCCCAAGCTCTGGAACTCCCTGCCTAAACCTCTCCGCCTCTCTTTCCTCCTTCAAGATGCTCCTTAAAACCTACCTCTTTGACCAAGCTCTTGGACACCTGCGCCTCAGTTATGCGGCTCGGTGTCAATTTTTAAAAATCTCATAACACTCCTGTGAAGCACCTTGGGAAGCTTCACTACGTTAAAGGCGCTATATGAATACAAGTTGTTGTAGTTGTTATTGTTGTAGGTGCTAGGCCTCACTGGAGGAAGGTTCCACAGGCCCCTGGCATCTCACTCAAGATCCCATTCTTCAAGCGTGAACCCAGGGCACTGAGTGACAACGGGCTATTACACCAGGGTGGGAATCACAGACATGTCGGTGCTTTTCTGAGTTCCCCACACACATGTACTTTTCCCTCATTAAAAAATAGCAGCGACTTCTTAGTTGAGAGATTAGAAACATAGAAACATAGAAAATAGGTGCAGGAGTAGGCTATTCTGCCCTTCGAGCCTGCACCGCCATTCAATGAGTTTATGGCTGAACATGCAACTTCAGTACCCCATTCCTGCTTTCTCGCCATACCCCTTGATCCCCCGAGTAGTAAGGACTTCATCTAACTCCTTTTTGAATATATTTAGTGAATTGGGCTCAACAACTTTCTGTGGTAGAGAATTCCACAGGTTCACCACTCTCTCGGTGAAGAGGTTTCTCCTCATCTCGGTCCTAAATGGCTTACCCCTTATCCTTAGACTGTGTCCCCTGGTTCTGGACTTCCCCAACATTGGGAACATTCTTCCTGCATCTAACCTGTCTAACCCCATCAGAATTTTAAACATTTCTATGAGGTCTCCGCTCATTCTTCTGAACTCCAGTGAATACAAGCCCAGTTGATCCAGTCTTTCTTGATATGTCAGTCCCGCCATCCCGGGAATCAGTCTGGTGAACCTTCGCTGCACTCCCTCAATAGCAAGAACGTCCTTCCTCAAGTTAGGAGACCAAAACTGTACACAACACTCCAGGTGTGGCCTCACCAAGGCCCTGTACAACTGTAGTAACACCTCCCTGCTCCTTTACTCAAATCCCCTCGCAATGAAGGCCAACATGCCATTTGCTTTCTTAACCGCCTGCTGTACCTGCATGCCAACCTTCAATGACTGATGTACCATGACACCCAGGTCTCGTTGCACCTCCCCATTTTCTAATCTGTCACCATTCAGATAATAGTCTGTCTCTCTGTTTTTACCACCAAAGTGGATAACTTCACATTTATGGATAACCTCACTTTGGGAAATGTTCAGAGGGACCTGGGTGTCCTTGTACACGAATCGCTGAAAGTTAACATGCAGGTACAGCAAACAATTAAGAAAGCAAATGAAATGTTGGCCTTTATTGCAAGAGGATTTGAGTATAAGAGTAAAGATGTCTTACTGCAATTATATAGGGTTGTGGTGAGACCGCACCTGGAGTATTGTGTACAGCTTTGGTCTCCTTACCTAAGGAAGGATATACTTGCCATTGAGGGAGTACAATGAAGGTTCACCAGACTGATTCCTGGGATGGGGGGGGGGAGATTGAGTAGACTAGGCCTATATTCTCTAGCGTTTAGAAGAATGAGTGGTGATCTCATTGAAACATATAAAATTCTTACAGGACTTAACAGGGTAGATGCAGTGAGGATGTTTCCCCTGGCTGGGGAGATTGGAACCAGGAGTCACAGTCTCAGAATAAGGGGTCAGCCATTTAGGACTGAGATGAGGAGAAATTTCTTCACTCAGAGGGTGGTGAATCTTTGGAATTCTCTACCCCAGAGGGCTGTGGAGGCTCAGTCGTTGAGTATATTCAAGACAGAGGTCGATAGATTTTTGGATATTAAGGGAATCAAGGGAAAGTGAATTTGAGGTAGAAGATCAGCCATGATCTCACTGAATGGCGGAGCAGGCTCGAGGGGCCAAATGGCCTACTCCTGCTCCTGATTCTTATGTTCTTATGTACAGTTTAGAGTTAGTGCAAAGGAGGAATCGCATCACATGTGGCATGTTAAACTGGAATCAGGGCCCGATCTTCAGGATCGGCCTGGAGGCTCCAGGAATTGACAATTATTCTCCATCAAAACCAGGAAGAAAAGTCACAGGTGCATTAAAATAAATTTGTGATTGTTTTTAATTTTTTTCTGTTTATTAGTTATTAAACAATATTGGAGATGGGGGAAAATCGTCTGTTGGACTGAGAGCCAATTGGGTCTATTCACCTTCCGATTGGCAGTAGGAAGATGGTGCGCTGCGAGGATCGACATGTTGGCCGGCCAATGGCAGGATCCTGGGGGCGGGTCATGTGATGGAGCCTCCAGCAAGACGTCCAACCAGAGTTGGCGAACCCGAATTCGGGACAGAGTCGAATGATGCTCCGGTGAAGGTGCGCAGCCGCGCAGGCTGCTCACCAGCTTTTACATTGTAACTGTAAGGTGTCAGCTGTGGCTCAGCGGGTAGCACGCGCGCCCCTGAGTCAGAAGGTTGTGGCTTTCAGTCCCACTCCAGCAACTTGAGCACAAAAAATCTAGGCTGACACTCCAGCGCAGTGCTGAGGGAGCGCTGCGCTGTCAGAGGTGCCGTCTTTCAGATAAATTGAGGCTCCGTCTGCTCTCTCAGGCGGATGTGAAAGAACCCGTGACACTATTTCGAAGAAGAGCAGGGGGAGTTATCCCCGGGTGTCCTGGGGCCAATATTTATCCCTCAATCAACATAACCAAAAACAGATTATCTGGCCATTGTCACATTGCTGTTTGTGGGAGCTTGCTGTGCGCAAATTGGCTGCCGCGTTTCCCACATTACAACAATGACTGCATTCCAAAAGTACTTCATTGGCGGTAAAGTGCTTTGAGATGTCTGGCAGTCGTGAAAGGCGCTATATAAATGCAAGTCTTTCTTTCTGAGTGCCCAGAAATTTAAAGGGACCGGGCGGTATAAGGAACAGGCTGCGCAGAACTAAACGCAGCTCAGCGGGAACATCGGAATCAAATCTGCTTCACAAATTGCTTGGGAGATACCTGGCTTCGATGTAAATGTTTTAGAGCCCCATGCTCTAAACATTTTAGGAAGCACCTCTGTGCGTTCATGTACCCAGGTGCATGGACACCTAGCCAGGCAGCATCATCATAGGCAATCCCTCGGAATTGAGGAAGATTTGCTTCCACTCCTGAAGTGAGTTCTTAGGTGGCTGTACAGTCCAATACGAGAGCCACAGACCCTGTCACAGGTGGGACAGACAGTCGTTGAGGGAAAGGGTGGGCGGGGAGCCTGGTTTGCCGCACGCTCCTTCCGCTGCCTGCGCTTGATTTCTGCATGCTCTCGGCGACGAGACTCGAGGAGTTCAGCACCCTCCCGGATGCACTTCCTCCACTTAGGGCGCTCTTTGGCCAGGGACTCCCAGGTGTCGGTGGGATGTCGCACTTTATCAGGGAGGCTTTGAGGGTGTCCTTGTAACATTTCCTCTGCCCGCCTTTGGTTCGTTTGCCGTGGATGAGTTCCGATTAGAGCGCTTGCTTTGGGAGTCTCGTGTCTGGCATGTGAACTATGTGGCCTGCCCAGTGGAGCTGATCAAGTGTGGTCAGTGCTTCAATGCTGGGGATGTTGGCCTGGACGAGGACGCTAATGTTTGTGCATCTGTCCTCCCAGGGGATTTGCAGGATCTTGCGGAGACATCGCTGGTGGTATTTCTCCAGCGACTTGAGGTGTCTACTGTACATGGTCCACGCCTCTGAGCCATTCAGGAGGGCGGGTATTACTACAGCCCTGTAGACCATGAGCTTGGTAGCAGTTTTGAGGGACTGGTCTTCGAACACTCTCTTCCTCAGGCGGCCGAAGGCTGCACTGGCGCACTGGAGACGTGTTGGATCTCGTCGGTTGATGCCTGCTCTTGTTGATAAGAGGCTCCCGAGATAAGGGAAGTGGTCCACATTGTCCAGGGCCACGCCGTGGATATTGATGTATGGGGAGCAGTGCTGTGCGGCGAGGACAGGCTGGTGGAAGACCTGTGTCTTACTAATGTTTAGCGTAAGGCCCATGCTTTCATACGTCTCGGTAAATACGTCGACTATGTCCTGGAGTTCAGCCTCTGTGTGCACATACGCAGGCGTCGTCCGTGTACTGTAGCTCAACGACAGAGGTTGGGGTGGTCTTGGACCTGGCCTGGAGACGGCGCAGGTTGAACAGCTTCCCACTGGCTCTGTAGTTTAGTTCCACTCCAGCGCGGAGCTTGTCAACTGTGAGGTAGAGCATAGCAGCGAGGAAGATTGAGAAGAGGGTTGGGGCGATGACTCAGTCCTGCTTGACCCCGGTCCGGATGTGGATTGGGTCTATGATGGATCCGTTGGTAAGGATCACGGCCTGCATGTCGTTGTGGAGCAGGCGGAGGATTGTGACGTACTTTTGGGGGTATCCAAAACGGAGGAGGACGCTCCATAGACCCTCGTGGCTGACAGCGTCAAAGGCCTTTGTAAGGTCGAAGAAGGCCATGTATAAGGGCTGGTGCTGTTCCCTGCATTTTTCCTGCAGTTGTCGCGCTGCAAAAATCATGTCCGTTGTGCCCCGGAGGGGACGAAATCCGCACTGCGACTCCGGGAGGAACTCCTCGGCCACGGGGAGAAGACGGTTGAGGAGGACTCTAGCAATAACTTTCCCAGTGGCTGATAGCAGGGAGATTCCTCTGTAGTTGCCGCAGTCGGACTTGTCCCTATTTTTAAAGATGGTCACGATCACTGCATCTCTAAGATCTCCCGGCATGCTCTCCTCCCTCCAGATGAGAGAGATGAGGTCGTGTATTCGCGCCAGCAGTGCCTCTCCGCCATACTTCAGTGCCTCAGCAGGGATTCCATCCGCTCCCCTAGCCTTGTTTTTTAGCTATCTTGTGGCCTTTTCTACCTCGTGCAGTGTTGGGGTCTCACTGGGGTGGTGGTGGGTAGAATGCTGCGGAATGGAGTCGAGAACACTCGAGTCAAAGGCAGAGTCTCGATTGAGGAGATCTTCGAAATGCTCCTTCCAGCGGGCCCTGACTGCCTCGGTGTCCTTGATGAGTGTTTGGTCAGGAGTGGGGTGGGGCCTTGGGTGTTTGGTTCGTATGTGGCCAAGAATCCTCGCACATCATGGCTGTCGGCCAGCTGCTGTATCTTCTGTGTTTTCTCCATCCACCACCTGTTCTTTAGGTTCCGGGTTTTTTGTTGGACCTTAGCCTTTAGCCGTCTGTAATGCTGCTTTGCTGCTCCCGAGTTGGGTTGCTGTTTAAGGCTAAGAAATGCCCTGCGCTTGCAATCTATTAGTTCTTGAATCTCCTGATCATTCTCATCAAACCAGTCCTGGTGTTTCCTGGTTGAGTGACCGAGCGTTTCTTTGCAGGCACTGGTTATGGAGGCCTGGAGGGCAGACCAAGTGTTGTGGTCGTTCACCGTCTCGGGGTCATCAAGGCACGCCAGGTTAGCTGTGAGGCATTGAAACATAGAAACATAGAAAATAGGTGCAGGAGTAGGCCATTCGGCCCTTCTAGCCTGCATCGCCATTCAATGAGTTTATGGCTGAACATGCAACTTCAGTACCCCATTCCTGCTTTCTCGCCATACCCCTTGATCCCCCGAGTAGTAAGGACTTCATCTAACTCCTTTTTGAATATATTTAGTGAATTGGCCTCAACTACTTTCTGTGGTAGAGAATTCCACAGGTGCACCACTCTCTGGGTGAAGAAGTTTCTCCTCATCTCGGTCCTAAATGGCTTACCCCTTATCCTTAGACTGTGACCCCTGGTTCTGGACTTCCCCAACATTGGGAACATTCTTCCTGCATCTAACCTGTCCAAACCCATCAGAATTTTAAATGTTTCTATGAGGTCCCCTCTCATTCTTCTGAACTCCACTGAATACAAGCCCAGTTGATCCAGTCTTTCTTGATAGGTCAGTCCCGCCCTCCCGGGAATCAATCTGGTGAACCTTCGCTGCACTCCCTCAATAGCAAGAATGTCCTTCCTCAGGTTAGGAGACCAAAACTGTACACAATACTCCAGGTGTGGCCTCACCAAGGCCCTGTACAACTGTAGCAACACCTCCCTGCCCCTGTACTCAAATCTCCTCGCTATGAAGGCCAACATGCCATTTGCTTTCTTAACCGCCTGCTGTACCTGCATGCCAACCTTCAATGACTGATGTACCATGACACACAGGTCTCGTTGCACCTCCCCATTTCCTAATCTGTCACCATTCAGATAATAGTCTGTCTCTGTTTTTACCACCAAAGTGGATAACTTCACATTTACCCACATTATACTTCATCTGCCATGCATTTGCCCACTCACCTAACCTATCCAAGTCGCTCTGCAGCCTCTTAGCATCCTCCTCGCAACTCACACTGCCACCCAACTTAGTGTCATCCGCAAATTTGGAGATACTACATTTAATCCCCTCGTCTAAATCATTAATGTACAGTGTAAACAGCTGGGGCCCCAGCACAGAACCTTGCGGTACCCCACTAGTCACTGCCTGCCATTCTGAAAAGTCCCCATTGACTGTAAAGGGCTCTCTTAGCTGGGTCCTTAAGTGCCCCAGCATTGATTTTTTTGCGACACTGCTTCTGCTGCCCCTTTCACTTTGGGGTTATGTTGATGATGGTGGATCGTATTAGGCGGTGGTCCATACACCAGTCGTCTGCTCCTATCATGGCACGGGTGATGCGCACATCCTTACGTTCCCTGGCTCGGACGATGATATAGTCGAGAAGTTGCCAATGCTTGGAGCGAGGATGTTGCCACGATGCCTTGTATTTGTCTCTCTGGCGGAACAAGGTGTTGGTGATGACAAGTTCATGCTTTAGACATTTTGTCAGGAGTAGGGTACCGCTGGTGTTGGCTTTCCCTACCCACTCTGCCAATCACGCCTCCCCAGAGGTCTGTGTCCCTGGCGTTGAAGTCACCAAGGAGGATCAGTTTGTCGCCCGCGAGGATGCAGGTCAGGGATTTTTCGAGGTTGGAGTAAAAACCCTCTTTGGCCTCATCTGTTGCATCGCGTGTTGGGGCGTAAGCACTGATGCCTGTGGCGCACTGGTTCTGGGATAGGGTGAGTCGAAGCATCATGAGGCGTTCTTTAGCCCCGCAGGGGGAGTCTTTGAGGCGGTCGACCAGCTCGTTTTTGATGGTGAAGCCGACTCCGTGGAGACGTCGTTCTGCCTTGGGTTTCCCTTTTCCAGAAGGTGGTGTAACCTCCTCCATGTTCCTCGAGCTGGCCTTCCCCTGCCTGCTGGGTCTCGCTCAGGGCGGTGATGTCGCTATCAAAGCGTCTAAGTTCCCCGGCAACTATGGCGGTGCGGCGTTCCGGTCTGTCGCTGTTGGGGTTGTCCACGAGGGTCCTGACGTTCCAGGTCCTGAACGTCATGTTAGAGGAGTGGAAGATGCCTGTGCGTGAGTTCTTTTAACGTGGGGTGGTCGTTGCACACCGGCTACCACATGGGCTTAGCTGGGCGAGGTCTTGGTCCAGTGGTAAGGGAGTCCAGGGTGACTGGAGACCAGGCACTGCTGTGTAAGCCTAATTGCCTATGGCGAGATGTTGGCCTGAGACTCGGCATTGGGTAGCGCCCTTGATGGTGGGTGGTCCAAGGCTTGGTAGGGGGCAGGCATTGGGGGGGGGGGGAAGCAGTGGTGCACTGAGGTTCAGAATGGGGGGGGCAGGGGGGTCATAGCCATTGTACTCATCGCATTCTGGAGGAGGAGAGGAGGCCAGGCCATCATTGGGGAAGGAGAGCTCCAGATGTGGAGGGGGGGGGGAGGAGGTGGAAGCCCGATAGCCAGGTACAGCCGCCCAGTCGCTGCAGGAGGTCCAGCCGGAAGGCCCAAGTCGTGCCGAGTCACTGGAGGAGGTCAAGTCACTGAGGATGTTTCCAGTAGAGTGGACAAGGGAGAACCAGTTGATGTGGTATATTTGGACTTTCAGAAGGCTTTCGACAAGGTCCCACACAAGAGATTAATGTGCAAAGTTAAAGCACATGGGTTTGGGGGTAGTGTGCTGACATGGATTGAGAACTGGTTGTCAGACAGGAAGCAAAGAGTAGGAGTAAATGGGGACTTTTCAGAATGGCAGGCAGTGACTAGTGACTAGTTGGAGTCACCCTAACCCCAACCCCAGCCAGGCAGCAGTCAAGCAGTGGAAGCAGCCTTACCTCGGCCTCAACACTGACCAGATAGGTTAGGTGAGTGGGCAAACGCATGGCAGATGAAGTATAATGTGGATAAATGTGAGGTTATCCACTTTGGTGGTAAAAACAGAGAGACAGACTATTACCTGAATGGTGACAGATTAGGAAAAGGGGAGGTGCAACGGGACCTGGGTGTCATGGTACATCAGTCATTGAAGGTTGGCATGCAGGTACAGCAGGCGGTTAAGAAAGCAAATGGCATGTTGGCCTTCATAGCGAGGGGATTTGAGTACAGGGGCAGGGAGGTGTTGCTACAGTTGTACAGGGCCTTGGTGAGGCTACACCTGGAGTATTGTGTACAGTTTTGGTCTCCTAACCTGAGGAAGGACATTCTTGCTATTGAGGGAGTGCAGCGAAGGTTCACCAGAGTGATTCCCGGGATGGCGGGACTGACATATCAAGAAAGACTGGATCCACTGGGCTTGTATTCACTGGAGTTCAGAAGAATGAGAGGGGATCTAATAGAAACGTTTAAAATTCTGACGGGTTTAGACAGGTTAGATGCAGGAAGAACGTTCCCAATGTTGGGAAAGTCCAGAACCAGGGGTCACAGTCTAAGGATAAGGGGTAAGCCATTTAGGACCGAGATGAGGAGAAACTTCTTCACCCAGAGAGTGGTGAACCTGTGGAATTCTCTACCACAGGAAGTAGTTGAGGCCAATTCACTAAATATATTCAAAAAGGAGTTAGATGAAGTCCTTACTACTAGGGGGATCAAGGGGTATGGCGAGAAAGCAGGAATGGGGTACTGAAGTTGCATGTTCAGCCATGAACTCATTGAATGGCGGTGCAGGCTCAAAGGGCTGAATGGCCTACTCCTGCACCTATTTTCTATGTTTCTATGTTTCTATGTTAACTGGACCAGCCACTTAAATACCGTGGCAACAAGAGCAGGTCAGAGGCTGACTATTGTGCGGTGAGTATCTCACCTCCTGACTCCCCAAAGCCTTTCCACCATCTACAAGGTACAAGTCAGGAGTGTGATGGAATACTCTCCACTTGCCTGGATGAGTGAAGCTCCAACAACACTCAAGAAGCTCGACATCATCCAGGACAAAGCAGCCCGCTTGATCAGCACCCCATCCACCACCTTAAACATTCTCTTCCTCCACCACCGGCGCCCCCTGGCTGCAGTGTGTACCATCTACAAGATACACTGCAGCAACTCGCCAAGGCTTCTTCGGCAGTACCTCCCAAACCCACAACCTCTACCACCTAGAACGACAAGGTCAGCGGGCTCATGGGAAAACCACCACCTCCAAGTTTCCATCCACATTACACAGCATCCTGACTTGGAAATATATCACTGTTCCTTCATCGTCGCTGGGTCAAAATCCTGGAACTCCCTCCCTAACAGCACTGTGGGAGCACCTTCACCACACGGACTGCAGTGGTTCAAGAAGGCAGCTCACCTCCACCTTCTCAAGGGCAGTTAGGGATGGGCAATAAATGCAGGTCCTGCCAGCGATGCCCACATCCAGGAACAAATTTTTTTTAAGAAATTAAAATCCAATAGATGAGACACATGGATGAAAAAAACAGCAATCAGGGTCCGCCATAAACAGCAAATTGTCAAAGAATTATGATCAACCTTTAGATTTGTGTTCTGTTAGTTTCTTTAATATAATTGAGAGGTGTATAATGAGAATGAGGTGTAACAGAGAGCAATATCACAGCGAGTGTTATAAAGAGAGTGTTGTAACTGAGCGTATTATAATGAGGGTGGGGTGTGTCACATTGTGGTACACTGAAAGTGGAATAATGGGAGTGTTAAACTCGAGTGTTATAATTGGAATGTTATACTCGGAGTGTTATACTCGGAGTGTTATACTCGGAGTGTTACAATTGGAATGTTATATTCGGAGTGTTATACTCGGAGTGTTATACTCGGAGTGTTATACGAGGAGTGTTATACTCAGATTGTTATACTTAGAGTGTTATACTCAGAGTGTTATACTCGGAGTGTTATACGAGGAGTGTTCTACTCGGATTGTTATACTCAGAGTGTTATACTCGGAGTGTTATACTCGGAGTGTTATACTCAGAATGTTATACTCAGAATGTTATACTCGGAGTGTTATACTCAGAGTGTTATACTCAGAGTGTTATACGAGGAGTGTTATACGCGGAGTGTTAGACTCGGAGTGTTATATTTGGAGTGTTATACTCGGAGTGTTATACGAGGAGTGTTATACGAGGAGTGTTATACTCAGATTGTTATACTTAGAGTGTTATACTCAGAGTGTTATACTCGGAGTGTTATACGAGGAGTGTTCTACTCGGATTGTTATACTCAGAGTGTTATACTCGGAGTGTTATACTCGGAGTGTTATACGAGGAGCGTTATACTCGGAGTGTTATACTCAGAGTGTTATAATTGGAGTGTTATACTCGGAGTGTTATACGAGGAGTGTTCTACTAGGAGTGTTATACGAGGAGTGTTATACTCAGATTGTTATACTTAGAGTGTTATACGAGGAGTGTTATACTCGGAGTGTTATACGAGGAGTGTTCCACTCGGATTGTTATACTCAGAGTGTTATACTCGGAGTGTTATACTCGGAGTGTTATACTCAGAGTGTTATACTCAGAATGTTATACTCAGAATGTTATACTCGGAGTGTTATACTCAGAGTGTTATACGAGGAGTGTTATACGCGGAGTGTTAGACTCGGAGTGTTATATTTGGAGTGTTATACTCGGAGTGTTATACTCAGAGTGTTATACTCAGAGTGTTATACTCAGAGTGTTATACTCAGAGTGTTATACTCAGAGTATTTACGCGGAGTGTTATACTCGGAGTGTTATACTCGGAGTGTTATACTCGGAGTGTTATACTCAGAGTGTTATACTCAGAGTGTTATACTCAGAGTGTTATACTCAGAGTGTTATACGCGGGTGTCTTGTATTTGGAGTGTTATACTCGGAGTGTTATAATCGGAATGTTATACTCGGAGTGTTATACTCGGAGTGTTATACTCGGAGTGTTATACTCGGAGTGTTATACTCGGAGTGTTATACGCGGAGTGTTAGACTCGGAGTGGTATACTTGGAGTGTTAGACTCGGAGTGTTATACGAGGAGTGTTATACGAGAAGTGTTATACTCAGAGTGTTGTACTCAGAGTGTTATACGCGGGTGTGTTATACTCGGAGTGTTATACTCGGAGTGTTATACTCAGACCGTTATACTCAGAATGTTATACTCAGAGTGTTATACGAGGAGTGGTATACTCAGAGTGTTATACTCAGAGTGTTATACGAGGAGTGTTATACTCAGAGTGTTATACTCGGAGCGTTATACTCGGAGCGTTATACTCGGAGTGTTATACTCAGACCGTTATACTCAGAATGTTATACGAGGAGTGTTATACGAGGAGTGGTATACTCAGAGTGTTATACGAGGAGTGTTATACTCAGAGTGTTATACTCGGAGCGTTATACTCGGAGCGTTATACTCGGAGTGTTATACTCGGATTGTTATACTCGGAGTGTGATACTCGGAGTGTGAGACTCAGACCGTTATACTCGGAATGTTATACTCGGATTGTTATATTCGGAGTGTTATACTCAGAGTGTTATACTCGGAGTGTTATACTCGGAGTGTTATACTCGGAGTGTTATACTCAGAGTGTTATACTCAGAGTGTTATACTCGGAATGTTATACTCGGACTGTTATACTCGGAGTGTTATACTCAGAGTGTTATACTCGGAGTGTTGTACTCGGAGTGTGATACTCAGAGTGTTATACTCGGAGTGTTATACTCAGAGTGTAATACTCAGAGTGTTATACACGGGTGTGTTATATTTGGAGTGTTATACGCGGAGTGTTATACTCAGAGTGTAATACTCAGAGTGTTATACACGGGTGTGTTATATTTGGAGTGTTATACGAGGAGTGTTATACTCAGAGTGTTGTACGAGGAGCGTTATACTCGGAGTGTTATACTCAGAGTGTTATAATTGGAGTGTTATACGAGGAGTGTTATATTCAGAGTGTTATAATTGGAAAGTTATATTCGGAGTGTTATATTCGGAGTGTTATATTCGGAGTGTTATACTCAGAATGTTATCCTTGGAGCGTTATACTCGGAGTGTTATACTCAGTGTTATACTCGGAGCGTGATACTCGGAGTGTTATACTCGGATTGTTATACTCAGAGTGTTATACTCGGAGTGTTATATGAGTCGTGTGATACTCGGAGTTTTATACTCGGAGTGTTATACTCGGAGTGTTATACGAGGAGTGTTATATTCAGACTGTTATACGAGGAGTGTTATATTCAGACTGTTAAACGAGGAGTGTTATACTCAGAGTGTTATACGCGGAGTGTTAGACTCGGAGTGTTATATTTGGAGTGTTATACTCGGAGTGTTATACTCGGAGTGGTATACTTGGAGTGTTAGACTCGGAGTGTTATACGAGGAGTGTTATACGAGAAGTGTTATACTCAGAGTGTTATACTCAGAGTGTTATACGCGGGTGTGTTATACTCGGAGTGTTATACTCGGAGTGTTATACTCAGACCGTTATACTCAAAATGTTATACTCAGAGTGTTATACGAGGAGTGGTATACTCAGAGTGTTATACTCAGAGTGTTATACGAGGAGTGTTATACTCAGAGTGTTATACTCGGAGCGTTATACTCGGAGCGTTATACTCGGAGCGTTATACTCGGAGCGTTATACTCGGAGTGTTATACTCGGATGGTTATACTCGGAGTGTGATACTCGGAGTGTTATACTCAGACCGTTATACTCGGAGTGTTATACTCGGATTGTTATATTCGGAGTGTTATACTCAGAGTGTTATAGTCAGAGTGTTATACTCGGAGTGTTATACTCAGAGTGTTATACTCGGAATGTTATACTCAGAGTGTTATACTCGGATTGTTATATTCGGAGTGTTATACTCAGAGTGTTATACTCGGAGTGTTATACTCAGACTGTAATACTCGGAGTGTAATACTCGGAGTGTTATACTCGGACTGTTATACTCGGAGTGTTATACTCAGAGTGTTATACTCGGAGTGTTATACTCGGAGTGTTATACGAGGAGTGTTATATTCAGACTGTTATACGAGGAGTGTTATATTCAGACTGTTATACGAGGAGTGTTATATTCAGACTGTTATACGAGGAGTGTTATACTCAGAGTGTTATACTCAGAGTGTAATACTCAGAGTGTAATACTCAGAGTGTTATACGCGGAGTGTTATACGCGGAGTGTTATACTCGGAGTGTTATACTCAGAGGGTTATACGCGGAGTGTTATACTCGGAGTGTTATACTCAGAGTGTTATAGTAAGAGTGTTATACTCAGAGTGTTATACTCGGAGTGTTAAAGTCAGAGTGTTATACTCGGAGTGTTATACTCGGAGTGTTATACTCGGAGTGTTATACTCGGAGTGTTATACTCGGAGTGTTATACTCAGAGTGTTATACGAGGAGTGTTATACGCGGAGTGTTATAAGCGGAGTGTTAGACTCGGAGTGTTATATTTGGAGTGTTATACTCGGAGTGTTATACTCAGAGTGTTATACTCAGAGTGTTAAAGTCAGAGTGTTATACTCGGAGTGTTATACTCGGAGTGTTATACTCGGAGTGTTATACTCAGAGTGTTATACTCGGAGTGTTATACTCGGAGTGTTATACTCGGAGTGTTATACTCGGAGTGTTATACTCAGAGTGTTATACGAGGAGTGTTATACGAGGAGTGTTATACGCAGAGTGTTAGACTCGGAGTGTTATACTCGGAGTGTTATACTCGGAGTGTTATACGAGGAGTGTTATACTCAGAGTGTTATACGAGGAGTGTTATACGCAGAGTGTTAGACTCGGAGTGTTATATTTGGAGTGTTATACTCAGAGTGTTATACTCAGAGTATTTACGCGGAGTGTTATACTCGGAGTGTTATACTCGGAGTGTTATACGAGGAGTGTTATATTCAGACTGTTATACGAGGAGTGTTATACTCAGAGTGGTATACGGGGAGTGTTATACTCAGAGTGTTATACGCGGGTGTCTTGTATTTGGAGTGTTATACTCGGAGTGTTATAATCGGAATGTTATACTCGGAGTGTTATACTCGGAGTGTTATACTCAGAGTGTTATAGTAAGAGTGTTATACTCAGAGTGTTATACTCGGAGTGTTAAAGTCAGAGTGTTATACTCGGAGTGTTATACTCGGAGTGTTATACTCAGAGTGTTATACTCAGAGTGTTAAAGTCAGAGTGTTATACTCGGAGTGTTATACTCGGAGTGTTATACTCGGAGTGTTATACTCAGAGTGTTATACGAGGAGTGTTATACGCAGAGTGTTAGACTCGGAGTGTTATATTTGGAGTGTTATACTCAGAGTGTTATACTCAGAGTATTTACGCGGAGTGTTATACTCGGAGTGTTATACTCGGAGTGTTATACTCGGAGTGTTATACGCGGGTGTCTTGTATTTGGAGTGTTATACTCGGAGTGTTATAATCGGAATGTTATACTCGGAGTGTTATACTCGGAGTGTTATACTCGGAGTGTTATACGCGGAGTGTTAGACTCGGAGTGTTATATTTGGAGTGTTATACTCGGAGTGTTATACTCGGAGTGGTATACTTGGAGTGTTAGACTCGGAGTGTTATACGAGGAGTGTTATACGAGAAGTGTTATACTCAGAGTGTTGTACTCAGAGTGTTATACGCGGGTGTGTTATACTCGGAGTGTTATACTCGGAGTGTTATACTCAGACCGTTATACTCAGAATGTTATACTCAGAGTGTTATACGAGGAGCGTTATATTCGGAGTGTTATATTCGGATTGTTATACTCAGAGTGTTATACGCAAAGTGTTATACTCGGAGTGTTATACGCAAAGTGTTATACTCGGAGTGTTATACGCAAAGTGTTATACTCGGAGTGTTATACTCGGATTGTTATACGAGGAGTGTTATATTCAGACTGTTATACGAGGAGTGTTATATTCAGACTGTTATACGAGGAGTGTTATACTCAGAGTGTTATACTCAGAGTGTAATACTCAGAGTGTAATACTCAGAGTGTTATACGCGGAGTGTTATACGCGGAGTGTTATACTCGGAGTGTTATACTCAGAGGGTTATACGCGGAGTGTTATACTCGGAGTGTTATACTCAGAGTGTTATAGTAAGAGTGTTATACTCAGAGTGTTATACTCGGAGTGTTAAAGTCAGAGTGTTATACTCGGAGTGTTATACTCGGAGTGTTATACTCGGAGTGTTATACTCGGAGTGTTATACTCAGAGTGTTATACGAGGAGTGTTATACGCGGAGTGTTATAAGCGGAGTGTTAGACTCGGAGTGTTATATTTGGAGTGTTATACTCGGAGTGTTATACTCAGAGTGTTATACTCAGAGTGTTAAAGTCAGAGTGTTATACTCGGAGTGTTATACTCGGAGTGTTATACTCGGAGTGTTATACTCAGAGTGTTATACTCGGAGTGTTATACTCGGAGTGTTATACTCGGAGTGTTATACTCGGAGTGTTATACTCAGAGTGTTATACGAGGAGTGTTATACGAGGAGTGTTATACGCAGAGTGTTAGACTCGGAGTGTTATACTCGGAGTGTTATACTCGGAGTGTTATACGAGGAGTGTTATACTCAGAGTGTTATACGAGGAGTGTTATACGCAGAGTGTTAGACTCGGAGTGTTATATTTGGAGTGTTATACTCGGAGTGTTATACTCAGAGTGTTATACTCAGAGTGTTAAAGTCAGAGTGTTATACTCGGAGTGTTATACTCGGAGTGTTATACTCGGAGTGTTATACTCAGAGTGTTATACTCGGAGTGTTATACTCGGAGTGTTATACTCGGAGTGTTATACTCAGAGTGTTATACGAGGAGTGTTATACGAGGAGTGTTATACGCAGAGTGTTAGACTCGGAGTGTTATACTCGGAGTGTTATACTCGGAGTGTTATACGAGGAGTGTTATACTCAGAGTGTTATACTCAGAGTGTTATACGCGGGTGTCTTGTATTTGGAGTGTTATACTCGGAGTGTTATAATCGGAATGTTATACTCGGAGTGTTATACTCGGAGTGTTATACTCAGAGTGTTATAGTAAGAGTGTTATACTCAGAGTGTTATACTCGGAGTGTTAAAGTCAGAGTGTTATACTCGGAGTGTTATACTCGGAGTGTTATACTCAGAGTGTTATACTCAGAGTGTTAAAGTCAGAGTGTTATACTCGGAGTGTTATACTCGGAGTGTTATACTCGGAGTGTTATACTCAGAGTGTTATACGAGGAGTGTTATACGCAGAGTGTTAGACTCGGAGTGTTATATTTGGAGTGTTATACTCAGAGTGTTATACTCAGAGTATTTACGCGGAGTGTTATACTCGGAGTGTTATACTCGGAGTGTTATACTCGGAGTGTTATACGCGGGTGTCTTGTATTTGGAGTGTTATACTCGGAGTGTTATAATCGGAATGTTATACTCGGAGTGTTATACTCGGAGTGTTATACTCGGAGTGTTATACGCGGAGTGTTAGACTCGGAGTGTTATATTTGGAGTGTTATACTCGGAGTGTTATACTCGGAGTGGTATACTTGGAGTGTTAGACTCGGAGTGTTATACGAGGAGTGTTATACGAGAAGTGTTATACTCAGAGTGTTGTACTCAGAGTGTTATACGCGGGTGTGTTATACTCGGAGTGTTATACTCGGAGTGTTATACTCAGACCGTTATACTCAGAATGTTATACTCAGAGTGTTATACGAGGAGCGTTATATTCGGAGTGTTATATTCGGATTGTTATACTCAGAGTGTTATACGCAAAGTGTTATACTCGGAGTGTTATACGCAAAGTGTTATACTCGGAGTGTTATACGCAAAGTGTTATACTCGGAGTGTTATACTCGGATTGTTATACGAGGAGTGTTATATTCAGACTGTTATACGAGGAGTGTTATATTCAGACTGTTATACGAGGAGTGTTATACTCAGAGTGTTATACTCAGAGTGTAATACTCAGAGTGTAATACTCAGAGTGTTATACGCGGAGTGTTATACGCGGAGTGTTATACTCGGAGTGTTATACTCAGAGGGTTATACGCGGAGTGTTATACTCGGAGTGTTATACTCAGAGTGTTATAGTAAGAGTGTTATACTCAGAGTGTTATACTCGGAGTGTTAAAGTCAGAGTGTTATACTCGGAGTGTTATACTCGGAGTGTTATACTCGGAGTGTTATACTCGGAGTGTTATACTCGGAGTGTTATACGAGGAGTGTTATACGCGGAGTGTTATAAGCGGAGTGTTAGACTCGGAGTGTTATATTTGGAGTGTTATACTCGGAGTGTTATACTCAGAGTGTTATACTCAGAGTGTTAAAGTCAGAGTGTTATACTCGGAGTGTTATACTCGGAGTGTTATACTCGGAGTGTTATACTCAGAGTGTTATACTCGGAGTGTTATACTCGGAGTGTTATACTCGGAGTGTTATACTCAGAGTGTTATACGAGGAGTGTTATACGAGGAGTGTTATACGCAGAGTGTTAGACTCGGAGTGTTATACTCGGAGTGTTATACTCGGAGTGTTATACGAGGAGTGTTATACTCAGAGTGTTATACGAGGAGTGTTATACGCAGAGTGTTAGACTCGGAGTGTTATATTTGGAGTGTTATACTCAGAGTGTTATACTCAGAGTATTTACGCGGAGTGTTATACTCGGAGTGTTATACTCGGAGTGTTATACGAGGAGTGTTATATTCAGACTGTTATACGAGGAGTGTTATACTCAGAGTGGTATACGGGGAGTGTTATACTCAGAGTGTTATACGCGGGTGTCTTGTATTTGGAGTGTTATACTCGGAGTGTTATAATCGGAATGTTATACTCGGAGTGTTATACTCGGAGTGTTATACTCAGAGTGTTATAGTAAGAGTGTTATACTCAGAGTGTTATACTCGGAGTGTTAAAGTCAGAGTGTTATACTCGGAGTGTTATACTCGGAGTGTTATACTCAGAGTGTTATACTCAGAGTGTTAAAGTCAGAGTGTTATACTCGGAGTGTTATACTCGGAGTGTTATACTCGGAGTGTTATACTCAGAGTGTTATACGAGGAGTGTTATACGCAGAGTGTTAGACTCGGAGTGTTATATTTGGAGTGTTATACTCAGAGTGTTATACTCAGAGTATTTACGCGGAGTGTTATACTCGGAGTGTTATACTCGGAGTGTTATACTCGGAGTGTTATACTCGGAGTGTTATACGCGGGTGTCTTGTATTTGGAGTGTTATACTCGGAGTGTTATAATCGGAATGTTATACTCGGAGTGTTATACTCGGAGTGTTATACTCGGAGTGTTATACGCGGAGTGTTAGACTCGGAGTGTTATATTTGGAGTGTTATACTCGGAGTGTTATACTCGGAGTGGTATACTTGGAGTGTTAGACTCGGAGTGTTATACGAGGAGTGTTATACGAGAAGTGTTATACTCAGAGTGTTGTACTCAGAGTGTTATACGCGGGTGTGTTATACTCGGAGTGTTATACTCGGAGTGTTATACTCAGACCGTTATACTCAGAATGTTATACTCAGAGTGTTATACGAGGAGCGTTATACTCAGAGTGTTATACTCGGATTGTTATACTCGGAGTGTGATACTCGGAGTGTGAGACTCAGACCGTTATACTCGGATTGTTATATTCGGAGTGTTATACTCAGAATGTTATCCTTGGAGCGTTATACTCGGAGTGTTATACTCGGAGTGTTATATGAGTCGTGTGATACTCGGAGTTTTATACTCGGAGTGTTATACTCGGAGTGTTATACGAGGAGTGTTATATTCAGACTGTTATACGAGGAGTGTTATATTCAGACTGTTAAACGAGGAGTGTTATACTCAGAGTGTTATACGCGGAGTTTTAGACTCGGAGTGTTATATTTGGAGTGTTATACTCGGAGTGTTATACTCGGAGTGGTATACTTGGAGTGTTAGACTCGGAGTGTTATACGAGGAATGTTATACGAGAAGTGTTATACTCAGAGTGTTATACTCAGAGTGTTATACGCGGGTGTGTTATACTCGGAGTGTTATACTCGGAGTGTTATACTCAGACCGTTATACTCAAAATGTTATACTCAGAGTGTTATACGAGGAGTGGTATACTCAGAGTGTTATACTCGGAGCGTTATACTCGGAGCGTTATACTCGGAGCGTTATACTCGGATTGTTATACTCGGAGTGTGATACTCGGAGTGTTATACTCAGATCGTTATACTCGGAATGTTATACTCGGATTGTTATATTCGGAGTGTTATACTCAGAGTGTTATAGTCGGAGTGTTATACTCGGAGTGTTATACTCAGAGTGTTATACTCGGAATGTTATACTCAGAGTGTTATACTCGGAGTGTTATACTCAGAGTGTTATACTCAGAGTGTTATACTCGGAGTGTTATACTCAGACTGTAATACTCGGAGTGTAATACTCGGAGTGTTATACTCGGACTGTTATACTCGGAGTGTTATACTCAGAGTGTTATACTCAGAGTGTAATACTCAGAGTGTTATACGCGGAGTGTTATACGCGGAGTGTTATACTCGGAGTGTTATACTCATAGTGTTATACACGGAGTTTTATACTCGGAGTGTTATACTCAGAGTGTTATACGCGGAGTGTTATATTCGGAGTGTTATACTCGGAGTGTTATACTCGGAGTGTTATACTCGGAGTGTTATACTCAGACTGTTATACTCAGAGTGTTATACTCGGAGTGTTATACGCGGAGTGTTAGACTCGGAGTGTTATACTCGGAGTGTTATATTTGGAGTGTTATACTCAGATTGTTATACTCAGAGTGTTATACTCAGAGTGTTATACACGGGTGTGTTATATTTGGAGTGTTATACGAGGATTGTTATACTCAGAGTGTTATACTCAGAGTGTTATACTCAGAGTGTTATACGCGGAGTGTTATACTCAGAGTGTTATACTCAGAGTGTTATACGCGGAGTGTTATATTCGGAGTGTTATACTCAGAGTGTTATACGCGGAGTGTTATATTCGGAGTGTTATACGCGGAGTGTTATACTCGGAGTGTTATACTCGGAGTGTTATACTCGGAGTGTTGTACTCAGAGTGTTATACTCGGAATGTTATACTCAGAGTGTTATACTCGGAGTGTTATAGTCAGAGTGTTATATTCGGAGTGTTATACTCGGAGTGTTATACTCAGAGTGTTATACTCAGAGTGTTATACTCGGAGTGTTATACTCGGAGTGTTATAGTCGGAGTGTTGTACTCAGAGTGTTGTCCTCGGAGTGTTATACTCGGAGTGTTATACTCGGATTGTTATACTCAGACTGTTATACACAGAGTGTTATACTCGGAGTGTTATATGCAGAGTGTTATAATTGGAATGTTATACTCAGAGTGTTATACGAGAAGTGTTATATTCAGAGTGTTGTACGAGGAGTGTTATACTCAGAATATTATACTTGGAGCGTTATACTCGGAGTGTTATACTCGGATTATTATACTCAGAGTATTATACACGGAGTGTTATATTTGGAGTGTTATACTCGGATTGTTATACTCGGAGTGTTATACTCAGAGTGTTATACTCGGAGTGTTATATTCAGTGTGTTATAATTGGAGTGTTGTACGAGGAGTGTTATACTCAGAGTGTTATACGCGGAGTGTTATATTCGGAGTGTTATACTCGGAGTGTTATACTCGGAGTGTTATACTCGGAGTGTTATACTCAGACTGTTATACTCAGAGTGTTATACTCGGAGTGTTATACGCGGAGTGTTAGACTCGGAGTGTTATACTCGGAGTGTTATATTTGGAGTGTTATACTCAGATTGTTATACTCAGAGTGTTATACTCAGAGTGTTATACACGGGTGTGTTATATTTGGAGTGTTATACGAGGATTGTTATACTCAGAGTGTTATACTCAGAGTGTTATACTCAGAGTGTTATACGCGGAGTGTTATACTCAGAGTGTTATACTCAGAGTGTTATACGCGGAGTGTTATATTCGGAGTGTTATACTCAGAGTGTTATACGCGGAGTGTTATATTCGGAGTGTTATACGCGGAGTGTTATACTCGGAGTGTTATACTCGGAGTGTTATACTCGGAGTGTTGTACTCAGAGTGTTATACTCGGAATGTTATACTCAGAGTGTTATACTCGGAGTGTTATAGTCAGAGTGTTATATTCGGAGTGTTATACTCGGAGTGTTATACTCAGAGTGTTATACTCAGAGTGTTATACTCGGAGTGTTATACTCGGAGTGTTATAGTCGGAGTGTTGTACTCAGAGTGTTGTCCTCGGAGTGTTATACTCGGAGTGTTATACTCGGATTGTTATACTCAGACTGTTATACACAGAGTGTTATACTCGGAGTGTTATATGCAGAGTGTTATAATTGGAATGTTATACTCAGAGTGTTATACGAGAAGTGTTATATTCAGAGTGTTGTACGAGGAGTGTTATACTCAGAATATTATACTTGGAGCGTTATACTCGGAGTGTTATACTCGGATTATTATACTCAGAGTATTATACACGGAGTGTTATATTTGGAGTGTTATACTCGGATTGTTATACTCGGAGTGTTATACTCAGAGTGTTATACTCGGAGTGTTATATTCAGTGTGTTATAATTGGAGTGTTGTACGAGGAGTGTTATACTCAGAGTGTTATAATTGGAAAGTTATATTCGGAGTGTTATATTCGGAGTATTATATTCGGAGTGTTATACTCAGAATATTATACTTGGAGCGTTATACTCGGAGTGTTATACTCGGAGTGTTTTACTCAGAGTGTTATACTCAGAGTGTTATACTCAGAGTGTTATAGTAAGAGTGTTAAAGTCAGTGTGTTATACTCGGAGTGTTATACTCGGAATGTTATACTCGGAGTGTTATACTCGGAGTGTTATACTCGGAGTGTTATACTCGGAGTGTTATATGAGGAATGTTATATGAGGAGTGTTATACTCAGAGTGTTATACTCAGAGTGTTATACTCAGAGTGTTATACGCAAAGTGTTATACTCGAAGTGTTATACTCGGAGTGTTATACTCAGAGTGTTATACGAGGAGTGTTATACGAGTAGCGTTATACTCGGAGTGTTATACTCAGAGTGTTATACTCGGTTTGTTATACGAGGAGTGGTTTACTCGGATTGTTATACTCAGAGTGTTCTACTCGGAGTGTTATACGCGGAGTGTTATACGCAAAGTGTTATACACGGAGTGTTATACTCAAAGTGTTATACTCGGAGTGTTATACTCAGAGTGATATATTCGGAGTGTTATACTCAGAGTATTATACGCGGAGTGTTATACTCAGAGTGTTATATTCGGAGTGTTATAATTGGAATGTTATGCGAGGAGTGTTATATTCGGAGTGTTATACTCGGAGTGTTTTTCTCGGAGTGTTATACGCGGAGTGTTATACGCAAAGTGTTAAACTCGGATTGTTATACTCAGAGTGTTATACTCAGAGTGTTATACGCAGAGTGTTATATTCGGAGTGTTATCATTGGAATGTTATACGAGGAGTGTTATACTCAGAGTGTTATCATTGGAATGTTATACGAGGAGTGTTATACTCGGAGTGTTATACTCAGAGTGTTATACGCAGAGTGTTATACTCGGAGTGTTATCATTGGAATGTTATACGAGGAGTGTTATACTCAGAGTGTTATACTCAGAGTGTTATACGCGGAGTGTTATACTCGGAGTGTTATATGCAAAGTGTTATACTCGGAGTGTTATACTCAGAGTGTTATACTCGGAGTGTTATACACGGATTGTTATACGCAAAGTGTTATACGCAAAGTGTTATACTCGGAGTGTTATACTCAGAGTGTTATACTCGGAGTGTTATATGCAAAGTGTTATACTCGGAGTGTTATACTCAGAGTGTTATACTCGGAGTGTTTTTCTCGGAGTGTTATACGCGGAGTGTTATACGCAAAGTGTTAAACTCGGATTGTTATACTCAGAGTGTTATACTCAGAGTGTTATACGCAGAGTGTTATATTCGGAGTGTTATCATTGGAATGTTATACGAGGAGTGTTATACTCAGAGTGTTATCATTGGAATGTTATACGAGGAGTGTTATACTCGGAGTGTTATACTCGGAGTGTTATCATTGGAATGTTATACGAGGAGAGTTATACCCAGAGTGTTATACTCGGAGTGTTATACACGGATTGTTATACGCAAAGTGTTATACGCAAAGTGTTATACTCGGAGTGTTATACTCGGAGTGTTATACTCAGAGTGTTATACTCGGAGTGTTATATGCAAAGTGTTATACTCGGAGTGTTATACTCAGAGTGTTATACTCGGAGTGTTATCCTCAAAGTGTTATACTCGGAGTGTTATACTCGGAGTGTTATACTCAGAGTATTATACGCGGAGTGTTATACTCGGAGTGTTATACTCGGAGTGTTATAATTGGATTGTTACACTCAGAGTGTTATACGAGGAGTGTTATACTCAGAGTGTTATACTCGGAGTGTTATACTCGGAGTGTTATACTCGGAGTGTTATACGCAAAGTGTTATACTCGGAGTGTTATACTCAGAGTGCTATACTCGGAGTGTTATACTCGGATTGTTACACTCAGAGTGTTATCCTCGGAGTGTTATACTCGGAGTGTTATACGCAAAGTGTTATATTCGGAGTGTTATACTCGGATTGTTATATTCGGAGTGTTATACGCAGAGTATTATACGAGTAGTGTTATACTCGGAGTGTTATACTCAGAGTGTTATACTCAGAGTGTTATACTCAGAGTGTTATGTTCAGAGTGTTATACTCGGAGTGTTACATGCAAAGTGTAATACTCGGAGTGTTATACTCAGAGTGTTATACTCGGAGTGTTATACTCGGAATGTTATACTCGGAGTGTTATACTCGGAGTGTTATACTCGGAGTGTTATACTCGGAGTGTTATATGAGGAATGTTATATGAGGAGTGTTATACTCAGAGTGTTATACTCGAAGTGTTATACTCGGAGTGTTATACTCGGAGTGTTATACTCAGAGTGTTATACTCAGAGTGTTATACTCAGAGTGTTATACGAGGAGTGTTATACGAGGAGTGTTATACGAGTAGCGTTATACTCGGAGTGTTATACTCAGAGTGTTATACTCGGATTGTTATACGAGGAGTGGTTTACTCGGATTGTTATACTCAGAGTGTTATACTCGGAGTGTTATACACGGATTGTTATACGCGGAGTGTTATACGCGGAGTGTTATACTCAGAGTGTTATACTCAGAGTGTTATACTCAGAGTGTTATACTCGGAGTGTTATCATTGGAATGTTATACGAGGAGAGTTATACCCAGAGTTTTATACTCGGAGTGTTATACTCGGAGTGTTATACTCGGAGCGTTATATGTGGAGTGTTATTATCGGAGTGTTATATTCGGAGTGTTATAATTGGAATGTTATACTCGGAGTGTTATACTCAGAGTGTTATACGAGGAGTGTTATACTCGGAATGTTATACAAGGAGTGTTATATTCAGAGCGTCATACGAGGAGTTTTATACGCAGTGTGTTATACGAGGAGTGTTATACGAGGAGTTTTATACGAGGAGTGTTATACTCGGAGTGTTATACGAGTAGTGTTATACTCGGAGTGTTATAATTGGAGTGTTATACGAGGAGTGGTATACTTGGAGTGTTATACGAGGAGTGTTATATTCGGAGTGTTATACTCGGAGTGTTATACGAGTAGTGTTATACTCGGAGTGTTATACTTGGAGTGTTATACGCAAAGTGTTATACTCGGAGTGTTATACTCGGTGTGTTATACTCGCAGTGTTATACTCAGAGTGTTATACTCGGATTGTTATACGAGGAGTGTTATACTCGGATTGTTATACTCGGAGTGTTATACTCGGAGTGTTATACTCGGAGTGTTATACGCGGGTGTGTTATATTTGGAGTGTTATATTTGGAGTGTTATACGAGGAGTGTTATACGAGGAGTGTTATACGCGGAGTGTTATATTCGGAGTGTTATATTCGGATTGTTATACTCAGAGTGTTATACGAGGAGTGTTATATTCGGAGTGTTATATTCGGATTGTTATACTCGGATTGTTATACTCGGATTGTTATACTCAGAATGTTATACTCAGAGTGTTATACGAGGAGTGTTATACTCAGAGTGTTATACTCAGAGTGTTATACTCAGAGTGTTATACTCAGAGTGTTATACGCGGGTGTGTTATATTTGGAGTGTTATATTTGGAGTGTTATACTCGGATTGTTATACTCAGAATGTTATACTCAGAGTGTTATACGCGGAGTGTTATATTCGGAGTGTTATATTCGGATTGTTATACTCAGAGTGTTATACGCAAAGTGTTATACTCGGAGTGTTATACGCAAAGTGTTATACTCGGAGTGTTATACGCAAAGTGTTATACTCGGAGTGTTATACTCGGATTGTTATATTCGGAGTGTTATACTCAGAGTATTATACGAGTAGTGTTATACTCAGAGTGTTATAATTGGAATGTTATGCGAGGAGTGTTATATTCGGAGTGTTATACTCGGAGTGTTATAATGAGGTTTTATACTCGGAGTGTTATACTCAGAGTGTTATACTCGGAGTGTTATCCGCAAAGTGTTATATTCGGAGTGTTATACTCAGAGTTTTTTACTCGGAGTGTTATACTCGGAGTGTTATATGTGGAGTGTTATAATCGGAGTGTTATACGAGGAGTGTTATACGAGGAGTGGTACGCTCGAAGTGTTATACTCGGAGTGTTATACTCGGAATGTTATATTTGGAGTGTTATATTCGGATTGTTATACGAGGAGTGTTATACTCAGAGTGTTATACTCGGAGTGTTATACTCGGAGTGTTATATGTGGAGTGTTATAATCGGAGTGTTATACTCGGAGTGTTATACTCGGAGTGTTATACTCGGTATGTTATATTTAGAGTGTTATACTCGGAGTGTTATACTCAGAGTGTTATACTCGGAGTGTTATACGAGGAGTGTTATACGAGGAGTGTTATACTCGGATTGTTATACGCGGGTGTGTTATATTTGGAGTGTTATACGAGGAGTGTTTTACTCGGAGTGTTATTCTCAGAGTGTTATCCGAGGAGTGTCATACTCGGATTGTTATACTCGGAGTGTTATACTCGGAGTGTTATACGAGGAGTGTTATATGAGGAGTGTTATACGAGGAGTGTTATACTCAGAGTGTTATACGCGGGTGTGTTATATTTGGAGTGTTATACGAGGAGTGTTTTACTCGGAGTGTTATACTCAGAGTGTTATACTCAGAGTGTTATACTCGGAGTGTTATACTCGGAGTGTTATACTCAGAGTGTTATACGAGTAGTGTTATACGAGTAGTGTTATACGAGAAGTGTTATACTCAGAGTGTTATACTCAGAGTGTTATACGACGAGTGTTATACGACGAGTGTTATATTCGGATTGTTATACTCAGAGCGTTATACTCAGAGTGTTATTCTCGGAGTGTTATAATTGGAATGTTATACTCAGAGTGTTATACGAGTAGTGTTATATGAGTAGTGTTATACGAGAAGTGTTATACGAGGAGTGTTATACGAGGAGTGTTATACGAGGAGTGGTATACTCAGAGTGTTATAATCAGAATGTTATACTCAGAGTGTTATACTCAGAGTGTTATACTCAGAGTGTTATACGACGAGTGTTATACGACGAGTGTTATATTCGGATTGTTATACTCAGAGTGTTATACTCAGAGTGTTATACTCGGAGTGTTATGTGCAAAGTGTTATACTCGGAGTGTTATACTCGGAGTGTTATACTCAGAGTGTTATACTCGGAGTGTTATACTCAGAGTGTTATACTCGGAGTGTTATATGCAAAGTGTTATACTCGGAGTGTTATACTCGGAGTGTTATACTCAGAGTGTTATACTCGGAGTGTTATACTCAAAGTGTTATACTCGGAGTGTTATACTCAGAGTATTATACGCGGAGTGTTATACTCGGAGTGTTATACGCAAAGTGTTATATTCGGAGTGTTATACTCGGATTGTTATATTCGGAGTGTTATACTCAGAGTATTATACGAGTAGTGTTTTACTCGGAGTGTTATACTCAGAGTGTTATACTCAGAGTGTTATATGCAAAGTGTTATACTCGGAGTGTTATACTCGGATTGTTATATTCGGAGTGTTATACTCAGAGTATTATACGAGTAGTGTTTTACTCGGAGTGTTATACTCAGAGTGTTATACTCAGAGTGTTATATGCAAAGTGTTATACTCGGAGTGTTATGTTCAGAGTGTTATACTCGGAGTGTTATACGCAAAGTGTTATACTCGGAGTGTTATACTCAGAGTGTTATACTCGGAGTGTTATACTCAGAGTGTTATACTCGGAGTGTTATACTCGGAGTGTTATACTCGGAGTGTTATACTCGGAGTGTTATATGAGGAATGTTATATGAGGAGTGTTATACTCAAAGTGTTATACTCGGAGTGTTATACTCGGAGTGTTATACTCGGAGTGTTATACTCAGAGTGTTATACTCAGAGTGTTATACTCAGAGTGTTATACGCAAAGTGTTATACTCGGAGTGTTATACTCGGAGTGTTATACTCAGAGTGTTATACTCAGAGTGTTATACTCAGAGTGTTATACTCAGAGTGTTATACGCAAAGTGTTATACTCGGAGTGTTATACTCGGAGTGTTATACTCAGAGTGTTATACTCAGAGTGTTATACTCAGAGTGTTATACGAGGAGTGTTATACGAGGAGTGTTATACGAGGAGTGTTATACGAGTAGCGTTATACTCGGAGTGTTATACTCAGAGTGTTATACTCGGTTTGTTATACGAGGAGTGGTTTACTCGGATTGTTATACTCAGAGTGTTCTACTCGGAGTGTTATACGTGGAGTGTTATACGCAAAGTGTTATACACGGAGTGTTATACTCAAAGTGTTATACTCGGAGTGTTATACTCAGAGTGATATATTCGGAGTGTTATAATTGGAATGTTATGCGAGGAGTGTTATATTCGGAGTGTTATACTCGGAGTGTTTTTCTCGGAGTGTTATACGCGGAGTGTTATACGCAAAGTGTTAAACTCGGATTGTTATACTCAGAGTGTTATACGCAGAGTGTTATATTCGGAGTGTTATCATTGGAATGTTATACGAGGAGTGTTATACTCGGAGTGTTATACTCAGAGTGTTATACGCAGAGTGTTATACTCGGAGTGTTATCATTGGAATGTTATACGAGGAGTGTTATACTCAGAGTGTTATACTCAGAGTGTTATACGCGGAGTGTTATACTCGGAGTGTTATACTTGGAATGTTATATTTGGAGTGTTATACTCGGAGTGTTATACTCGGAGTGTTATACTTGGAGTTTTATACTCGCAGTGTTATAATTGGAATGTTATACGAGGAGTGTTATATTCAGTGTGTCATACTCGGAGTGTTATACTCGGAGTGTTATATTCGGAGTGTTATACTCAGAGTGTTATATTCGGAGTGTTATACTCAGAGTGTTATACCGGATTGTTATACTCGGAGTGTTATACTCGGAGTGTTATACTCGCAGTGTTATAATTGGAATGTTATACGAGGAGTGTTATATTAGAAACATAGAAACATAGAAAAAGGGTGCAGGAGTAGGCCATTCGGCCCTTCTAGCCTGCACCACCATTCAATGAGTTCATGGCTGAACATTCAACTTCAGTACCCCATTCCTGCTTTCTCGCCATACCCCTTGATCCCCCTAGTAGTAAGGACCTCATCTAACTCCTTTTTGAATATATTTAGTGAATTGGCCTCAACAACTTTCTGTGGTAGAGAATTCCACAGGTTCACCACTCTCTGGGTGAAGAAGTTCCTCCGCATCTCGGTCCTAAATGGCTTACCCCTTATCCTTAGACTGTGACCTCTGGTTCTGGACTTCCCCAACATTGGGAACATTCTTCCTGCATCTAACCTGTCTAACCCTGTCAGAATTTTAAACGTTTCTATGAGGTCCCCTCTCATTCTTCTGAACTCCAGTGAATACAAGCCCAGTTGATCCAGTCTTTCTTGATAGGTCAGTCCCGCCATCCCGGGAATCAGTCTGGTGAACCTTCGCTGCACTCCCTCAATAGCAAGAATGTCCTTCCTCAGGTTAGGAGACCAAAACTGTACACAATACTCCAGGTGTGGCCTCACCAATGCCCTGTACAACTGTAGCAACACCTCCCTGCCCCTGTACTCAAATCCCCTTGCTATGAAGGCCAACATGCCATTTGCTTTCTTAACCGCCTGCTGCACCTGCATGCCAACCTTCAATGACTGATGTACCATGACACCCAGGTCTCTTTGCACCTCCCCTTTTCCTAATCTGTCACCATTCAGATAATAGTCTGTCTCTCTGTTTTTACCACCAAAGTGGATAACTCAGAGTGTTATACTCGGAGTGTTATACTCGGAGTGTTATACTCGGAGTGTTATACTCGGAGTGTTATACTCAGAGTGTTATAGACGGGTGTGTTATATTTGGAGTGTTATACTCAGAGTGTTATACTCAGAGTGTTATACGCGGAGTGTTATACGCAAAGTGTTATACTCGGAGTGTTATACGCAAAGTGTTATACTCGGAGTGTTATACTCAGATTGTTATATTCGGAGTGTTATACTCAGAGTATTATACGCGGAGTGTTATACACAGAGTTTTATACTCAGAGTGTTATAATTGGAATGTTATGCGAGGAGTGTTATACTCGGAGTGTTATACTCAGAGTGTTATACGCGGAGTGTTATACGCGGAGTGTTATACTCAGAGTGTTATACTCAGAGTGTTATACTCAGAGTTTTATACTCAGAGTGTTATAATTGGAATGTTATGCGAGGAGTGTTATACTCGGAGTGTTATACTCGGAGTGTTATACTCGGAGTGTTATACTCGGAGTGTTATACTCAGAGTGTTATACTCAGAGTGTTATACTCAGGGTTTTATACTCGGAGTGTTATACTCAGAGTGTTATACGCGGAGTGTTATACGCAAAGTGTTATATTCGGAGTCTTATACTCAGAGTGTTATACTCAGAGTGTTATCATTGGAATGTTATACGAGGAGTGTTATACTCGGAGTGTTATACTCAGAGTGTTATACGCCGAGTGTTATACGCGGAGTGTTATACTCAGAGTGTTATACTCAGAGTGTTATACTCGGAGTGTTATCATTGGAATGTTATACGAGGAGAGTTATACCCAGAGTTTTATACTCGGAGTGTTATACTCGGAGTGTTATACTCGGAGCGTTATATGTGGAGTGTTATTATCGGAGTGTTATATTCGGAGTGTTATAATTGGAATGTTATACTCGGAGTGTTATACTCAGAGTGTTATACGAGGAGTGTTATACTCGGAATGTTATACAAGGAGTGTTATATTCAGAGCGTCATACGAGGAGTTTTATACGCAGTGTGTTATACGAGGAGTGTTATACGAGGAGTTTTATACGAGGAGTGTTATACTCGGAGTGTTATACGAGTAGTGTTATACTCGGAGTGTTATAATTGGAGTGTTATACGAGGAGTGGTATACTTGGAGTGTTATACGAGGAGTGTTATATTCGGAGTGTTATACTCGGAGTGTTATACGAGTAGTGTTATACTCGGAGTGTTATACTTGGAGTGTTATACGCAAAGTGTTATACTCGGAGTGTTATACTCGGTGTGTTATACTCGCAGTGTTATACTCAGAGTGTTATACTCGGATTGTTATACGAGGAGTGTTATACTCGGATTGTTATACTCGGAGTGTTATACTCGGAGTGTTATACTCGGAGTGTTATACGCGGGTGTGTTATATTTGGAGTGTTATATTTGGAGTGTTATACGAGGAGTGTTATACGAGGAGTGTTATACGCGGAGTGTTATATTCGGAGTGTTATATTCGGATTGTTATACTCAGAGTGTTATACGAGGAGTGTTATATTCGGAGTGTTATATTCGGATTGTTATACTCGGATTGTTATACTCGGATTGTTATACTCAGAATGTTATACTCAGAGTGTTATACGAGGAGTGTTATACTCAGAGTGTTATACTCAGAGTGTTATACTCAGAGTGTTATACTCAGAGTGTTATACGCGGGTGTGTTATATTTGGAGTGTTATATTTGGAGTGTTATACTCGGATTGTTATACTCAGAATGTTATACTCAGAGTGTTATACGCGGAGTGTTATATTCGGAGTGTTATATTCGGATTGTTATACTCAGAGTGTTATACGCAAAGTGTTATACTCGGAGTGTTATACGCAAAGTGTTATACTCGGAGTGTTATACGCAAAGTGTTATACTCGGAGTGTTATACTCGGATTGTTATACGAGGAGTGTTATATTCAGACTGTTATACGAGGAGTGTTATATTCAGACTGTTATACGAGGAGTGTTATACTCAGAGTGTTATACTCAGAGTGTAATACTCAGAGTGTAATACTCAGAGTGTTATACGCGGAGTGTTATACGCGGAGTGTTATACTCGGAGTGTTATACTCAGAGGGTTATACGCGGAGTGTTATACTCGGAGTGTTATACTCAGAGTGTTATAGTAAGAGTGTTATACTCAGAGTGTTATACTCGGAGTGTTAAAGTCAGAGTGTTATACTCGGAGTGTTATACTCGGAGTGTTATACTCGGAGTGTTATACTCGGAGTGTTATACTCAGAGTGTTATACGAGGAGTGTTATACGCGGAGTGTTATAAGCGGAGTGTTAGACTCGGAGTGTTATATTTGGAGTGTTATACTCGGAGTGTTATACTCAGAGTGTTATACTCAGAGTGTTAAAGTCAGAGTGTTATACTCGGAGTGTTATACTCGGAGTGTTATACTCGGAGTGTTATACTCAGAGTGTTATACTCGGAGTGTTATACTCGGAGTGTTATACTCGGAGTGTTATACTCGGAGTGTTATACTCAGAGTGTTATACGAGGAGTGTTATACGAGGAGTGTTATACGCAGAGTGTTAGACTCGGAGTGTTATACTCGGAGTGTTATACTCGGAGTGTTATACTCAGAGTGTTATACTCAGAGTGTTATACGAGGAGTGTTATACGCAGAGTGTTAGACTCGGAGTGTTATATTTGGAGTGTTATACTCAGAGTGTTATACTCAGAGTATTTACGCGGAGTGTTATACTCGGAGTGTTATACTCGGAGTGTTATACGAGGAGTGTTATATTCAGACTGTTATACGAGGAGTGTTATACTCAGAGTGGTATACGGGGAGTGTTATACTCAGAGTGTTATACGCGGGTGTCTTGTATTTGGAGTGTTATACTCGGAGTGTTATAATCGGAATGTTATACTCGGAGTGTTATACTCGGAGTGTTATACTCAGAGTGTTATAGTAAGAGTGTTATACTCAGAGTGTTATACTCGGAGTGTTAAAGTCAGAGTGTTATACTCGGAGTGTTATACTCGGAGTGTTATACTCAGAGTGTTATACTCAGAGTGTTAAAGTCAGAGTGTTATACTCGGAGTGTTATACTCGGAGTGTTATACTCGGAGTGTTATACTCAGAGTGTTATACGAGGAGTGTTATACGCAGAGTGTTAGACTCGGAGTGTTATATTTGGAGTGTTATACTCAGAGTGTTATACTCAGAGTATTTACGCGGAGTGTTATACTCGGAGTGTTATACTCGGAGTGTTATACTCGGAGTGTTATACGCGGGTGTCTTGTATTTGGAGTGTTATACTCGGAGTGTTATAATCGGAATGTTATACTCGGAGTGTTATACTCGGAGTGTTATACTCGGAGTGTTATACGCGGAGTGTTAGACTCGGAGTGTTATATTTGGAGTGTTATACTCGGAGTGTTATACTCGGAGTGGTATACTTGGAGTGTTAGACTCGGAGTGTTATACGAGGAGTGTTATACGAGAAGTGTTATACTCAGAGTGTTGTACTCAGAGTGTTATACGCGGGTGTGTTATACTCGGAGTGTTATACTCGGAGTGTTATACTCAGACCGTTATACTCAGAATGTTATACTCAGAGTGTTATACGAGGAGCGTTATACTCAGAGTGTTATACTCGGATTGTTATACTCGGAGTGTGATACTCGGAGTGTGAGACTCAGACCGTTATACTCGGATTGTTATATTCGGAGTGTTATACTCAGAATGTTATCCTTGGAGCGTTATACTCGGAGTGTTATACTCGGAGTGTTATATGAGTCGTGTGATACTCGGAGTTTTATACTCGGAGTGTTATACTCGGAGTGTTATACGAGGAGTGTTATATTCAGACTGTTATACGAGGAGTGTTATATTCAGACTGTTAAACGAGGAGTGTTATACTCAGAGTGTTATACGCGGAGTTTTAGACTCGGAGTGTTATATTTGGAGTGTTATACTCGGAGTGTTATACTCGGAGTGGTATACTTGGAGTGTTAGACTCGGAGTGTTATACGAGGAATGTTATACGAGAAGTGTTATACTCAGAGTGTTATACTCAGAGTGTTATACGCGGGTGTGTTATACTCGGAGTGTTATACTCGGAGTGTTATACTCAGACCGTTATACTCAAAATGTTATACTCAGAGTGTTATACGAGGAGTGGTATACTCAGAGTGTTATACTCGGAGCGTTATACTCGGAGCGTTATACTCGGAGCGTTATACTCGGATTGTTATACTCGGAGTGTGATACTCGGAGTGTTATACTCAGATCGTTATACTCGGAATGTTATACTCGGATTGTTATATTCGGAGTGTTATACTCAGAGTGTTATAGTCGGAGTGTTATACTCGGAGTGTTATACTCAGAGTGTTATACTCGGAATGTTATACTCAGAGTGTTATACTCGGAGTGTTATACTCGGAGTGTTATACTCAGAGTGTTATACTCAGAGTGTTATACTCGGAGTGTTATACTCAGACTGTAATACTCGGAGTGTAATACTCGGAGTGTTATACTCGGACTGTTATACTCGGAGTGTTATACTCAGAGTGTTATACTCAGAGTGTAATACTCAGAGTGTTATACGCGGAGTGTTATACGCGGAGTGTTATACTCGGAGTGTTATACTCATAGTGTTATACACGGAGTTTTATACTCGGAGTGTTATACTCAGAGTGTTATACGCGGAGTGTTATATTCGGAGTGTTATACTCGGAGTGTTATACTCGGAGTGTTATACTCGGAGTGTTATACTCAGACTGTTATACTCAGAGTGTTATACTCGGAGTGTTATACGCGGAGTGTTAGACTCGGAGTGTTATACTCGGAGTGTTATATTTGGAGTGTTATACTCAGATTGTTATACTCAGAGTGTTATACTCAGAGTGTTATACACGGGTGTGTTATATTTGGAGTGTTATACGAGGATTGTTATACTCAGAGTGTTATACTCAGAGTGTTATACTCAGAGTGTTATACGCGGAGTGTTATACTCAGAGTGTTATACTCAGAGTGTTATACGCGGAGTGTTATATTCGGAGTGTTATACTCAGAGTGTTATACGCGGAGTGTTATATTCGGAGTGTTATACGCGGAGTGTTATACTCGGAGTGTTATACTCGGAGTGTTATACTCGGAGTGTTGTACTCAGAGTGTTATACTCGGAATGTTATACTCAGAGTGTTATACTCGGAGTGTTATAGTCAGAGTGTTATATTCGGAGTGTTATACTCGGAGTGTTATACTCAGAGTGTTATACTCAGAGTGTTATACTCGGAGTGTTATACTCGGAGTGTTATAGTCGGAGTGTTGTACTCAGAGTGTTGTCCTCGGAGTGTTATACTCGGAGTGTTATACTCGGATTGTTATACTCAGACTGTTATACACAGAGTGTTATACTCGGAGTGTTATATGCAGAGTGTTATAATTGGAATGTTATACTCAGAGTGTTATACGAGAAGTGTTATATTCAGAGTGTTGTACGAGGAGTGTTATACTCAGAATATTATACTTGGAGCGTTATACTCGGAGTGTTATACTCGGATTATTATACTCAGAGTATTATACACGGAGTGTTATATTTGGAGTGTTATACTCGGATTGTTATACTCGGAGTGTTATACTCAGAGTGTTATACTCGGAGTGTTATATTCAGTGTGTTATAATTGGAGTGTTGTACGAGGAGTGTTATACTCAGAGTGTTATACGCGGAGTGTTATATTCGGAGTGTTATACTCGGAGTGTTATACTCGGAGTGTTATACTCGGAGTGTTATACTCAGACTGTTATACTCAGAGTGTTATACTCGGAGTGTTATACGCGGAGTGTTAGACTCGGAGTGTTATACTCGGAGTGTTATATTTGGAGTGTTATACTCAGATTGTTATACTCAGAGTGTTATACTCAGAGTGTTATACACGGGTGTGTTATATTTGGAGTGTTATACGAGGATTGTTATACTCAGAGTGTTATACTCAGAGTGTTATACTCAGAGTGTTATACGCGGAGTGTTATACTCAGAGTGTTATACTCAGAGTGTTATACGCGGAGTGTTATATTCGGAGTGTTATACTCAGAGTGTTATACGCGGAGTGTTATATTCGGAGTGTTATACGCGGAGTGTTATACTCGGAGTGTTATACTCGGAGTGTTATACTCGGAGTGTTGTACTCAGAGTGTTATACTCGGAATGTTATACTCAGAGTGTTATACTCGGAGTGTTATAGTCAGAGTGTTATATTCGGAGTGTTATACTCGGAGTGTTATACTCAGAGTGTTATACTCAGAGTGTTATACTCGGAGTGTTATACTCGGAGTGTTATAGTCGGAGTGTTGTACTCAGAGTGTTGTCCTCGGAGTGTTATACTCGGAGTGTTATACTCGGATTGTTATACTCAGACTGTTATACACAGAGTGTTATACTCGGAGTGTTATATGCAGAGTGTTATAATTGGAATGTTATACTCAGAGTGTTATACGAGAAGTGTTATATTCAGAGTGTTGTACGAGGAGTGTTATACTCAGAATATTATACTTGGAGCGTTATACTCGGAGTGTTATACTCGGATTATTATACTCAGAGTATTATACACGGAGTGTTATATTTGGAGTGTTATACTCGGATTGTTATACTCGGAGTGTTATACTCAGAGTGTTATACTCGGAGTGTTATATTCAGTGTGTTATAATTGGAGTGTTGTACGAGGAGTGTTATACTCAGAGTGTTATAATTGGAAAGTTATATTCGGAGTGTTATATTCGGAGTATTATATTCGGAGTGTTATACTCAGAATATTATACTTGGAGCGTTATACTCGGAGTGTTATACTCGGAGTGTTTTACTCAGAGTGTTATACTCAGAGTGTTATACTCAGAGTGTTATAGTAAGAGTGTTAAAGTCAGTGTGTTATACTCGGAGTGTTATACTCGGAATGTTATACTCGGAGTGTTATACTCGGAGTGTTATACTCGGAGTGTTATACTCGGAGTGTTATATGAGGAATGTTATATGAGGAGTGTTATACTCAGAGTGTTATACTCAGAGTGTTATACTCAGAGTGTTATACGCAAAGTGTTATACTCGAAGTGTTATACTCGAAGTGTTATACTCGGAGTGTTATACTCAGAGTGTTATACGAGGAGTGTTATACGAGTAGCGTTATACTCGGAGTGTTATACTCAGAGTGTTATACTCGGTTTGTTATACGAGGAGTGGTTTACTCGGATTGTTATACTCAGAGTGTTCTACTCGGAGTGTTATACGCGGAGTGTTATACGCAAAGTGTTATACACGGAGTGTTATACTCAAAGTGTTATACTCGGAGTGTTATACTCAGAGTGATATATTCGGAGTGTTATACTCAGAGTATTATACGCGGAGTGTTATACTCAGAGTGTTATATTCGGAGTGTTATAATTGGAATGTTATGCGAGGAGTGTTATATTCGGAGTGTTATACTCGGAGTGTTTTTCTCGGAGTGTTATACGCGGAGTGTTATACGCAAAGTGTTAAACTCGGATTGTTATACTCAGAGTGTTATACTCAGAGTGTTATACGCAGAGTGTTATATTCGGAGTGTTATCATTGGAATGTTATACGAGGAGTGTTATACTCAGAGTGTTATCATTGGAATGTTATACGAGGAGTGTTATACTCGGAGTGTTATACTCAGAGTGTTATACGCAGAGTGTTATACTCGGAGTGTTATCATTGGAATGTTATACGAGGAGTGTTATACTCAGAGTGTTATACTCAGAGTGTTATACGCGGAGTGTTATACTCGGAGTGTTATATGCAAAGTGTTATACTCGGAGTGTTATACTCAGAGTGTTATACTCGGAGTGTTATACACGGATTGTTATACGCAAAGTGTTATACGCAAAGTGTTATACTCGGAGTGTTATACTCAGAGTGTTATACTCGGAGTGTTATATGCAAAGTGTTATACTCGGAGTGTTATACTCAGAGTGTTATACTCGGAGTGTTTTTCTCGGAGTGTTATACGCGGAGTGTTATACGCAAAGTGTTAAACTCGGATTGTTATACTCAGAGTGTTATACTCAGAGTGTTATACGCAGAGTGTTATATTCGGAGTGTTATCATTGGAATGTTATACGAGGAGTGTTATACTCAGAGTGTTATCATTGGAATGTTATACGAGGAGTGTTATACTCGGAGTGTTATACTCGGAGTGTTATCATTGGAATGTTATACGAGGAGAGTTATACCCAGAGTTTTATATTCGGAGTGTTATACTCGGAGTGTTATACTCGGAGTGTTATATGCAAAGTGTTATACTCGGAGTGTTATACTCAGAGTGTTATACTCGGAGTGTTATACACGGATTGTTATACGCAAAGTGTTATACGCAAAGTGTTATACTCGGAGTGTTATACTCGGAGTGTTATACTCAGAGTGTTATACTCGGAGTGTTATATGCAAAGTGTTATACTCGGAGTGTTATACTCAGAGTGTTATACTCGGAGTGTTATCCTCAAAGTGTTATACTCGGAGTGTTATACTCGGAGTGTTATACTCAGAGTATTATACGCGGAGTGTTATACTCGGAGTGTTATACTCGGAGTGTTATAATTGGATTGTTACACTCAGAGTGTTATACGAGGAGTGTTATACTCAGAGTGTTATACTCGGAGTGTTATACTCGGAGTGTTATACTCGGAGTGTTATACGCAAAGTGTTATACTCGGAGTGTTATACTCAGAGTGCTATACTCGGAGTGTTATACTCGGATTGTTACACTCAGAGTGTTATCCTCGGAGTGTTATACTCGGAGTGTTATACGCAAAGTGTTATATTCGGAGTGTTATACTCGGATTGTTATATTCGGAGTGTTATACGCAGAGTATTATACGAGTAGTGTTATACTCGGAGTGTTATACTCAGAGTGTTATACTCAGAGTGTTATACTCAGAGTGTTATGTTCAGAGTGTTATACTCGGAGTGTTACATGCAAAGTGTAATACTCGGAGTGTTATACTCAGAGTGTTATACTCGGAGTGTTATACTCGGAATGTTATACTCGGAGTGTTATACTCGGAGTGTTATACTCGGAGTGTTATACTCGGAGTGTTATATGAGGAATGTTATATGAGGAGTGTTATACTCAGAGTGTTATACTCGGAGTGTTATACTCGGAGTGTTATACTCAGAGTGTTATACTCAGAGTGTTATACTCAGAGTGTTATACTCAGAGTGTTATACGAGGAGTGTTATACGAGGAGTGTTATACGAGTAGCGTTATACTCGGAGTGTTATACTCAGAGTGTTATACTCGGATTGTTATACGAGGAGTGGTTTACTCGGATTGTTATACTCAGAGTGTTATACTCGGAGTGTTATACACGGATTGTTATACGCGGAGTGTTATACGCGGAGTGTTATACTCAGAGTGTTATACTCAGAGTGTTATACTCAGAGTGTTATACTCGGAGTGTTATCATTGGAATGTTATACGAGGAGAGTTATACCCAGAGTTTTATACTCGGAGTGTTATACTCGGAGTGTTATACTCGGAGCGTTATATGTGGAGTGTTATTATCGGAGTGTTATATTCGGAGTGTTATAATTGGAATGTTATACTCGGAGTGTTATACTCAGAGTGTTATACGAGGAGTGTTATACTCGGAATGTTATACAAGGAGTGTTATATTCAGAGCGTCATACGAGGAGTTTTATACGCAGTGTGTTATACGAGGAGTGTTATACGAGGAGTTTTATACGAGGAGTGTTATACTCGGAGTGTTATACGAGTAGTGTTATACTCGGAGTGTTATAATTGGAGTGTTATACGAGGAGTGGTATACTTGGAGTGTTATACGAGGAGTGTTATATTCGGAGTGTTATACTCGGAGTGTTATACGAGTAGTGTTATACTCGGAGTGTTATACTTGGAGTGTTATACGCAAAGTGTTATACTCGGAGTGTTATACTCGGTGTGTTATACTCGCAGTGTTATACTCAGAGTGTTATACTCGGATTGTTATACGAGGAGTGTTATACTCGGATTGTTATACTCGGAGTGTTATACTCGGAGTGTTATACTCGGAGTGTTATACGCGGGTGTGTTATATTTGGAGTGTTATATTTGGAGTGTTATACGAGGAGTGTTATACGAGGAGTGTTATACGCGGAGTGTTATATTCGGAGTGTTATATTCGGATTGTTATACTCAGAGTGTTATACGAGGAGTGTTATATTCGGAGTGTTATATTCGGATTGTTATACTCGGATTGTTATACTCGGATTGTTATACTCAGAATGTTATACTCAGAGTGTTATACGAGGAGTGTTATACTCAGAGTGTTATACTCAGAGTGTTATACTCAGAGTGTTATACGCGGGTGTGTTATATTTGGAGTGTTATATTTGGAGTGTTATACTCGGATTGTTATACTCAGAATGTTATACTCAGAGTGTTATACGCGGAGTGTTATATTCGGAGTGTTATATTCGGATTGTTATACTCAGAGTGTTATACGCAAAGTGTTATACTCGGAGTGTTATACGCAAAGTGTTATACTCGGAGTGTTATACGCAAAGTGTTATACTCGGAGTGTTATACTCGGATTGTTATATTCGGAGTGTTATACTCAGAGTATTATACGAGTAGTGTTATACTCAGAGTGTTATAATTGGAATGTTATGCGAGGAGTGTTATATTCGGAGTGTTATACTCGGAGTGTTATAATGAGGTTTTATACTCGGAGTGTTATACTCAGAGTGTTATACTCGGAGTGTTATCCGCAAAGTGTTATATTCGGAGTGTTATACTCAGAGTTTTTTACTCGGAGTGTTATACTCGGAGTGTTATATGTGGAGTGTTATAATCGGAGTGTTATACGAGGAGTGTTATACGAGGAGTGGTACGCTCGAAGTGTTATACTCGGAGTGTTATACTCGGAATGTTATATTTGGAGTGTTATATTCGGATTGTTATACGAGGAGTGTTATACTCAGAGTGTTATACTCGGAGTGTTATACTCGGAGTGTTATATGTGGAGTGTTATAATCGGAGTGTTATACTCGGAGTGTTATACTCGGAGTGTTATACTCGGAGTGTTATACTCGGTATGTTATATTTAGAGTGTTATACTCGGAGTGTTATACTCAGAGTGTTATACTCGGAGTGTTATACGAGGAGTGTTATACGAGGAGTGTTATACTCGGATTGTTATACGCGGGTGTGTTATATTTGGAGTGTTATACGAGGAGTGTTTTACTCGGAGTGTTATTCTCAGAGTGTTATCCGAGGAGTGTCATACTCGGATTGTTATACTCGGAGTGTTATACTCGGAGTGTTATACGAGGAGTGTTATATGAGGAGTGTTATACGAGGAGTGTTATACTCAGAGTGTTATACGCGGGTGTGTTATATTTGGAGTGTTATACGAGGAGTGTTTTACTCGGAGTGTTATACTCAGAGTGTTATACTCAGAGTGTTATACTCGGAGTGTTATACTCGGAGTGTTATACTCAGAGTGTTATACGAGTAGTGTTATACGAGTAGTGTTATACGAGAAGTGTTATACGAGGAGTGTTATACGAGGAGTGTTATACGAGGAGTGGTATACTCAGAGTGTTATAATCAGAATGTTATACTCAGAGTGTTATACTCAGAGTGTTATACTCAGAGTGTTATACGACGAGTGTTATACGACGAGTGTTATATTCGGATTGTTATACTCAGAGCGTTATACTCAGAGTGTTATTCTCGGAGTGTTATAATTGGAATGTTATACTCAGAGTGTTATACGAGTAGTGTTATATGAGTAGTGTTATACGAGAAGTGTTATACGAGGAGTGTTATACGAGGAGTGTTATACGAGGAGTGGTATACTCAGAGTGTTATAATCAGAATGTTATACTCAGAGTGTTATACTCAGAGTGTTATACTCAGAGTGTTATACGACGAGTGTTATACGACGAGTGTTATATTCGGATTGTTATACTCAGAGTGTTATACTCAGAGTGTTATACTCGGAGTGTTATGTGCAAAGTGTTATACTCGGAGTGTTATACTCGGAGTGTTATACTCAGAGTGTTATACTCGGAGTGTTATACTCGGAGTGTTATACTCGGAGTGTTATATGCAAAGTGTTATACTCGGAGTGTTATACTCGGAGTGTTATACTCAGAGTGTTATACTCGGAGTGTTATACTCAAAGTGTTATACTCGGAGTGTTATACTCAGAGTATTATACGCGGAGTGTTATACTCGGAGTGTTATACGCAAAGTGTTATATTCGGAGTGTTATACTCGGATTGTTATATTCGGAGTGTTATACTCAGAGTATTATACGAGTAGTGTTTTACTCGGAGTGTTATACTCAGAGTGTTATACTCAGAGTGTTATATGCAAAGTGTTATACTCGGAGTGTTATACTCGGATTGTTATATTCGGAGTGTTATACTCAGAGTATTATACGAGTAGTGTTTTACTCGGAGTGTTATACTCAGAGTGTTATACTCAGAGTGTTATATGCAAAGTGTTATACTCGGTGTGTTATGTTCAGAGTGTTATACTCGGAGTGTTATACGCAAAGTGTTATACTCGGAGTGTTATACTCAGAGTGTTATACTCGGAGTGTTATACTCAGAGTGTTATACTCGGAGTGTTATACTCGGAGTGTTATACTCGGAGTGTTATACTCGGAGTGTTATATGAGGAATGTTATATGAGGAGTGTTATACTCAAAGTGTTATACTCGGAGTGTTATACTCGGAGTGTTATACTCGGAGTGTTATACTCAGAGTGTTATACTCAGAGTGTTATACGCAAAGTGTTATACTCGGAGTGTTATACTCGGAGTGTTATACTCAGAGTGTTATACTCAGAGTGTTATACTCAGAGTGTTATACTCAGAGTGTTATACGCAAAGTGTTATACTCGGAGTGTTATACTCGGAGTGTTATACTCAGAGTGTTATACTCAGAGTGTTATACTCAGAGTGTTATACGAGGAGTGTTATACGAGGAGTGTTATACGAGGAGTGTTATACGAGTAGCGTTATACTCGGAGTGTTATACTCAGAGTGTTATACTCGGTTTGTTATACGAGGAGTGGTTTACTCGGATTGTTATACTCAGAGTGTTCTACTCGGAGTGTTATACGTGGAGTGTTATACGCAAAGTGTTATACACGGAGTGTTATACTCAAAGTGTTATACTCGGAGTGTTATACTCAGAGTGATATATTCGGAGTGTTATAATTGGAATGTTATGCGAGGAGTGTTATATTCGGAGTGTTATACTCGGAGTGTTTTTCTCGGAGTGTTATACGCGGAGTGTTATACGCAAAGTGTTAAACTCGGATTGTTATACTCAGAGTGTTATACGCAGAGTGTTATATTCGGAGTGTTATCATTGGAATGTTATACGAGGAGTGTTATACTCGGAGTGTTATACTCAGAGTGTTATACGCAGAGTGTTATACTCGGAGTGTTATCATTGGAATGTTATACGAGGAGTGTTATACTCAGAGTGTTATACTCAGAGTGTTATACGCGGAGTGTTATACTCGGAGTGTTATACTTGGAATGTTATATTTGGAGTGTTATACTCGGAGTGTTATACTCGGAGTGTTATACTTGGAGTTTTATACTCGCAGTGTTATAATTGGAATGTTATACGAGGAGTGTTATATTCAGTGTGTCATACTCGGAGTGTTATACTCGGAGTGTTATATTCGGAGTGTTATACTCAGAGTGTTATATTCGGAGTGTTATACTCAGAGTGTTATACCGGATTGTTATACTCGGAGTGTTATACTCGGAGTGTTATACTCGCAGTGTTATAATTGGAATGTTATACGAGGAGTGTTATATTAGAAACATAGAAACATAGAAAAAGGGTGCAGGAGTAGGCCATTCGGCCCTTCTAGCCTGCACCACCATTCAATGAGTTCATGGCTGAACATTCAACTTCAGTACCCCATTCCTGCTTTCTCGCCATACCCCTTGATCCCCCTAGTAGTAAGGACCTCATCTAACTCCTTTTTGAATATATTTAGTGAATTGGCCTCAACAACTTTCTGTGGTAGAGAATTCCACAGGTTCACCACTCTCTGGGTGAAGAAGTTCCTCCGCATCTCGGTCCTAAATGGCTTACCCCTTATCCTTAGACTGTGACCTCTGGTTCTGGACTTCCCCAACATTGGGAACATTCTTCCTGCATCTAACCTGTCTAACCCTGTCAGAATTTTAAACGTTTCTATGAGGTCCCCTCTCATTCTTCTGAACTCCAGTGAATACAAGCCCAGTTGATCCAGTCTTTCTTGATAGGTCAGTCCCGCCATCCCGGGAATCAGTCTGGTGAACCTTCGCTGCACTCCCTCAATAGCAAGAATGTCCTTCCTCAGGTTAGGAGACCAAAACTGTACACAATACTCCAGGTGTGGCCTCACCAATGCCCTGTACAACTGTAGCAACACCTCCCTGCCCCTGTACTCAAATCCCCTTGCTATGAAGGCCAACATGCCATTTGCTTTCTTAACCGCCTGCTGCACCTGCATGCCAACCTTCAATGACTGATGTACCATGACACCCAGGTCTCTTTGCACCTCCCCTTTTCCTAATCTGTCACCATTCAGATAATAGTCTGTCTCTCTGTTTTTACCACCAAAGTGGATAACTCAGAGTGTTATACTCGGAGTGTTATACTCGGAGTGTTATACTCGGAGTGTTATACTCGGAGTGTTATACTCAGAGTGTTATAGACGGGTGTGTTATATTTGGAGTGTTATACTCAGAGTGTTATACTCAGAGTGTTATACGCGGAGTGTTATACGCAAAGTGTTATACTCGGAGTGTTATACGCAAAGTGTTATACTCGGAGTGTTATACTCAGATTGTTATATTCGGAGTGTTATACTCAGAGTATTATACGCGGAGTGTTATACACAGAGTTTTATACTCAGAGTGTTATAATTGGAATGTTATGCGAGGAGTGTTATACTCGGAGTGTTATACTCGGAGTGTTATACTCGGAGTGTTATACTCAGAGTGTTATACTCAGAGTGTTATACTCAGGGTTTTATACTCGGAGTGTTATACTCAGAGTGTTATACGCGGAGTGTTATACGCAAAGTGTTATATTCGGAGTCTTATACTCAGAGTGTTATACTCAGAGTGTTATCATTGGAATGTTATACGAGGAGTGTTATACTCGGAGTGTTATACTCAGAGTGTTATACGCGGAGTGTTATACGCGGAGTGTTATACTCAGAGTGTTATACTCAGAGTGTTATACTCGGAGTGTTATCATTGGAATGTTATACGAGGAGAGTTATACCCAGAGTTTTATACTCGGAGTGTTATACTCGGAGTGTTATACTCGGAGCGTTATATGTGGAGTGTTATTATCGGAGTGTTATATTCGGAGTGTTATAATTGGAATGTTATACTCGGAGTGTTATACTCAGAGTGTTATACGAGGAGTGTTATACTCGGAATGTTATACAAGGAGTGTTATATTCAGAGCGTCATACGAGGAGTTTTATACGCAGTGTGTTATACGAGGAGTGTTATACGAGGAGTTTTATACGAGGAGTGTTATACTCGGAGTGTTATACGAGTAGTGTTATACTCGGAGTGTTATAATTGGAGTGTTATACGAGGAGTGGTATACTTGGAGTGTTATACGAGGAGTGTTATATTCGGAGTGTTATACTCGGAGTGTTATACGAGTAGTGTTATACTCGGAGTGTTATACTTGGAGTGTTATACGCAAAGTGTTATACTCGGAGTGTTATACTCGGTGTGTTATACTCGCAGTGTTATACTCAGAGTGTTATACGAGGAGTGTTATACGAGGAGTTTTATACGAGGAGTGTTATACTCGGAGTGTTATACGAGTAGTGTTATACTCGGAGTGTTATAATTGGAGTGTTATACGAGGAGTGGTATACTTGGAGTGTTATACGAGGAGTGTTATATTCGGAGTGTTATACTCGGATTGTTATACGAGGAGTGTTATACTCGGATTGTTATACTCGGAGTGTTATACTCGGAGTGTTATACTCGGAGTGTTATACGCGGGTGTGTTATATTTGGAGTGTTATATTTGGAGTGTTATACGAGGAGTGTTATACGAGGAGTGTTATACGCGGAGTGTTATATTCGGAGTGTTATATTCGGATTGTTATACTCAGAGTGTTATACGAGGAGTGTTATATTCGGAGTGTTATATTCGGATTGTTATACTCGGATTGTTATACTCGGATTGTTATACTCAGAATGTTATACTCAGAGTGTTATACGAGGAGTGTTATACTCAGAGTGTTATACTCAGAGTGTTATACTCAGAGTGTTATACTCAGAGTGTTATACTCAGAGTGTTATACGCGGGTGTGTTATATTTGGAGTGTTATATTTGGAGTGTTATACTCGGATTGTTATACTCAGAATGTTATACTCAGAGTGTTATACGCGGAGTGTTATATTCGGAGTGTTATATTCGGATTGTTATACTCAGAGTGTTATACGCAAAGTGTTATACTCGGAGTGTTATACGCAAAGTGTTATACTCGGAGTGTTATACGCAAAGTGTTATACTCGGAGTGTTATACTCGGATTGTTATATTCGGAGTGTTATACTCAGAGTATTATACGAGTAGTGTTATACTCAGAGTGTTATAATTGGAATGTTATGCGAGGAGTGTTATATTCGGAGTGTTATACTCGGAGTGTTATAATGAGGTTTTATACTCGGAGTGTTATACTCAGAGTGTTATACTCGGAGTGTTATCCGCAAAGTGTTATATTCGGAGTGTTATACTCAGAGTTTTTTACTCGGAGTGTTATACTCGGAGTGTTATATGTGGAGTGTTATAATCGGAGTGTTATACGAGGAGTGTTATACGAGGAGTGGTACGCTCGAAGTGTTATACTCGGAGTGTTATACTCGGAATGTTATATTTGGAGTGTTATATTCGGATTGTTATACGAGGAGTGTTATACTCAGAGTGTTATACTCGGAGTGTTATACTCGGAGTGTTATATGTGGAGTGTTATAATCGGAGTGTTATACTCGGAGTGTTATACTCGGAGTGTTATACTCGGAGTGTTATACTCGGTATGTTATATTTGGAGTGTTATACTCGGAGTGTTATACTCAGAGTGTTATACTCGGAGTGTTATACGAGGAGTGTTATACGAGGAGTGTTATACGCAAAGTGTTATACTCGGAGTGTTATACTCGGTGTGTTATACTCGCAGTGTTATACTCAGAGTGTTATACTCGGATTGTTATACGAGGAGTGTTATACTCGGATTGTTATACTCGGAGTGTTATACTTGGAGTGTTATACTCGGAGTGTTATACGCGGGTGTGTTATATTTGGAGTGTTATATTTGGAGTGTTATACGAGGAGTGTTATACGAGGAGTGTTATACGCGGAGTGTTATATTCGGAGTGTTATATTCGGATTGTTATACTCAGAGTGTTATACGAGGAGTGTTATATTCGGAGTGTTATATTCGGATTGTTATACTCGGATTGTTATACTCGGATTGTTATACTCAGAATGTTATACTCAGAGTGTTATACGAGGAGTGTTATACTCAGAGTGTTATACTCAGAGTGTTATACTCAGAGTGTTATACTCAGAGTGTTATACGCGGGTGTGTTATATTTGGAGTGTTATATTTGGAGTGTTATACTCGGATTGTTATACTCAGAATGTTATACTCAGAGTGTTATACGCGGAGTGTTATATTCGGAGTGTTATATTCGGATTGTTATACTCAGAGTGTTATACGCAAAGTGTTATACTCGGAGTGTTATACGCAAAGTGTTATACTCGGAGTGTTATACGCAAAGTGTTATACTCGGAGTGTTATACTCGGATTGTTATATTCGGAGTGTTATACTCAGAGTATTATACGAGTAGTGTTATACTCAGAGTGTTATAATTGGAATGTTATGCGAGGAGTGTTATATTCGGAGTGTTATACTCGGAGTGTTATAATGAGGTTTTATACTCGGAGTGTTATACTCAGAGTGTTATACTCGGAGTGTTATCCGCAAAGTGTTATATTCGGAGTGTTATACTCAGAGTTTTTTACTCGGAGTGTTATACTCGGAGTGTTATATGTGGAGTGTTATAATCGGAGTGTTATACGAGGAGTGTTATACGAGGAGTGGTACGCTCGAAATGTTATACTCGGAGTGTTATACTCGGAATGTTATATTTGGAGTGTTATATTCGGATTGTTATACGAGGAGTGTTATACTCAGAGTGTTATACTCGGAGTGTTATACTCGGAGTGTTATATGTGGAGTGTTATAATCGGAGTGTTATACTCGGAGTGTTATACTCGGAGTGTTATACTCGGAGTGTTATACTCGGTATGTTATATTTGGAGTGTTATACTCGGAGTGTTATACTCAGAGTGTTATACTCGGAGTGTTATACGAGGAGTGTTATACGAGGAGTGTTATACGAGGAGTGTTATACTCGGATTGTTATACGCGGGTGTGTTATATTTGGAGTGTTATACGAGGAGTGTTTTACTCGGAGTGTTATTCTCAGAGTGTTATCCGAGGAGTGTCATACTCGGATTGTTATACTCGGAGTGTTATACTCGGAGTGTTATACGAGGAGTGTTATATGAGGAGTGTTATACGAGGAGTGTTATACTCAGAGTGTTATACTCAGAGTGTTATACTCAGAGTGTTATACTCAGAGTGTTATACGCGGGTGTGTTATATTTGGAGTGTTATACGAGGAGTGTTTTACTCGGAGTGTTATACTCAGAGTGTTATACTCAGAGTGTTATACTCGGAGTGTTATACTCGGAGTGTTATACTCAGAGTGTTATACGAGTAGTGTTATACGAGTAGTGTTATACGAGAAGTGTTATACGAGGAGTGTTATACGAGGAGTGTTATACGAGGAGTGGTATACTCAGAGTGTTATAATCAGAATGTTATACTCAGAGTGTTATACTCAGAGTGTTATACTCAGAGTGTTATACGACGAGTGTTATACGACGAGTGTTATATTCGGATTGTTATACTCAGAGCGTTATACTCAGAGTGTTATTCTCGGAGTGTTATAATTGGAATGTTATACTCAGAGTGTTATACGAGTAGTGTTATATGAGTAGTGTTATACGAGAAGTGTTATACGAGGAGTGTTATACGAGGAGTGTTATACGAGGAGTGGTATACTCAGAGTGTTATAATCAGAATGTTATACTCAGAGTGTTATACTCAGAGTGTTATACTCAGAGTGTTATACGACGAGTGTTATACGACGAGTGTTATATTCGGATTGTTATACTCAGAGTGTTATACTCAGAGTGTTATACTCGGAGTGTTATGTGCAAAGTGTTATACGCAAAGTGTTATACTCGGAGTGTTATACGCAAAGTGTTATACTCGGAGTGTTATACTCGGATTGTTATATTCGGAGTGTTATACTCAGAGTATTATACGAGTAGTGTTATACTCGGAGTGTTATAATTGGAATGTTATGCGAGGAGTGTTATATTCGGAGTGTTATACTCGGAGTGTTATCCGCAAAGTGTTATATTCGGAGTGTTATACTCAGAGTTTTTTACTCGGAGTGTTATACTCGGAGTGTTATATGTGGAGTGTTATAATCGGAGTGTTATACGAGGAGTGTTATACGAGGAGTGGTACGCTCGAAGTGTTATACTCGGAGTGTTATACTCGGAATGTTATATTTGGAGTGTTATATTCGGATTGTTATACGAGGAGTGTTATACTCAGAGTGTTATACTCGGAGTGTTATACTCGGAGTGTTATATGTGGAGTGTTATAATCGGAGTGTTATACTCGGAGTGTTATACTCGGAGTGTTATACTCGGAGTGTTATACTCGGAGTGTTATACTCGGTATGTTATACTCGGAGTGTTATACTCGGTATGTTATATTTGGAGTGTTATACTCGGAGTGTTATACTCAGAGTGTTATACTCGGAGTGTTATACGAGGAGTGTTATACGAGGAGTGTTATACGAGGAGTGTTATACTCGGATTGTTATACGCGGGTGTGTTATATTTGGAGTGTTATACGAGGAGTGTTTTACTCGGAGTGTTATTCTCAGAGTGTTATCCGAGGAGTGTCATACTCGGACTGTTATACTCGGAGTGTTATACTCGGAGTGTTATACGAGGAGTGTTATATGAGGAGTGTTATACGAGGAGTGTTATACGAGGAGTGTTATACTCAGAGTGTTATACTCAGAGTGTTATACGCGGGTGTGTTATATTTGGAGTGTTATACGAGGAGTGTTTTACTCGGAGTGTTATACTCAGAGTGTTATACTCAGAGTGTTATACGAGGAGTGTTATACTCGGAGTGTTATACTCGGAGTGTTATACTCGGAGTGTTATACTCAGAGTGTTATACTCAGAGTGTTATATTTGGAGTGTTATACGAGGAGTGTTTTACTCGGAGTGTTATACGAGGAGTGTTTTACGAGGAGTGGTATACTCAGAGCATTATACTCAGAGTGTTATACTCAGAGTGTTATACGAGTAGTGTTATACGAGTAGTGTTATACGAGAAGTGTTATACGAGGAGTGTTATACGAGGAGTGTTATACGAGGAGTGGTATACTCAGAGTGTTATAATCAGAATGTTATACTCAGAGTGTTATACTCAGAGTGTTATACTCAGAGTGTTATAGGACGCGTGTTATACGACGAGTGTTATATTCGGATTGTTATACTCAGAGCGTTATACTCAGAGTGTTATTCTCGGAGTGTTATAATTGGAATGTTATACTCCGAGTGTTATACTCGGAGTGTTATACTTGGAATGTTATACTCGGAGTGTTATGGGTAGGTACTCAAATTGGCAGAGTGTGACTAGTGGTGTCCAGCAGGGATCTGTGTTGGCGCCTCAACTATTCACAATATTTATTAACGAGTTAGATGATGGCATAGAAAGTCATACATCCAAATTTGCTGATGACACAAAGATCGGCGGCATTGTAGGCAGTGTAGATGAAAGCATAAAATTACAAAGGGATATTGATGGATTCAGTAAATGAGCAAAACTGTGGCCCAGGGCGTGCGCATGGAGGTTGGAGACAGAGCTGGGAGATTCGCTAGCAGGATGAGGAATTTTGTGAGCGCAAGAATTCGGTGCAGAGGAGGAAGGCGGTGAAGACATCTGACTGAAAAGGAGAAGTGGAGCCACAGAACCCGAGGTCTCTAAGTTAATAGACACGAGAGCAAACCTGCGAGTCAGCAAGATGAGTGGCCGCAGATAAAAATCGGCTCGAGAACCTGGAGCGAGCGCGAGTGTCAGGGAGCGAGGTAAGTGACCTCAGTGCAAGGGAACATAAGAACATGAGAAATAGGAGCAGGAGTCGGCCATTTGGCCCTTCAAGCCTGCTCCGCCATTCAATAAGATCATGGCTGATCTGATCATGGACTCAGCTCCACTTCCCTGCCCTCTCCCCCAAACCCTTGACTCCCTTATCACTCAAAAATCTGTCTATCTCCACCTTAAATATATTCAATGACCCAGCCTCCACAGCTCTCTCGAGCAGAGAATTCCACAGATGTACAACCTTCTGAGAGAAGAAATTCCTCTTCATCTCAGTTTTAAATGGGCGGCCCCTTATTCTGAGACTATGTTCCCTAGTTTTAGTTTCCCCTATGAGTGGAAATATCCTCTTGGCATCCACCTTGTCAAGCCCCCTCATTATCTTCTAAGTTTTAATAAGATCACCTCTTATTCTTCTGGAAGGAGCTGATTAGTGAGTAATTGGTGATTTTTTTTATCAAGTCTTAATTTATTTCTGTTAAGTTACTTGTAAAAAGAAAAGAAGTTAGTTAATAGTCGAATAAGTTAAGGCAGTGCAGGGCGGCCTGGTCCAGCGAAATGCACAACCTGTGCAATGTGGGAAATCCAGGATCCTTCCTGTGTCCTGGACAACCGCGTCAGCTGGAGGAGCTTGAGCTCCGGGTTTTGGAGCTGTTATCACTGTGTTGTATCCGCGAGGCTGAGAGCTACGTGGAAAGCATTTTTCAGGAGGTGGTCGCCCCGCAGCTAAGGAGTGCACAGGCAGAGAGGGAATGGGCGATCGCCAGACAGAAGCGGAAGACCAGGCAGGCAGTGCAGCAGTCCCCTGAGTGCATCTCGCTCTCCAACCAGTATTCATGTTCTGAGCACTGGTGAGGGCGATGGTTCCTCTGGGGAGTACAGCCAGAGCCAAGTCCATGACAGCATGGGTGTCTCTGCTGTATAAGGAACGGGCATGGGAAAGAAAGGGAAAGCAATAGTAGTCGGGAATTTGATAGGAGCGCAGACAGGCATTCCTGTGGCCGCAGACATGACTCCAGGATGGTATGTTGCCTCTCTGGTGCCAGGGTTAAGGATGTCCCCGAGCGACTGCAGAACTGAGGGGTGAGGGTGAACAGAGGTCGTGATCCATTTTGGTACCAACGACATGGGTCGAAAGAGGGATGAGATATTGCAGGCAGATTTTAGGGAGCTCGGAAAGAGATTAAAAAGCAGGACGTCAAAGCTAGTAATCTCTGGATTACTCCTGGTACCACGCGCGAGTGAGTATAGAAATAGGAGAATATAGCAGATGAATGCGTGGCAGGAGAGATGGTGCAGGAGGGAGGGCTTCAGATTCCTGGGGCATTGGAACCAGTTCTGGGAAAGGTGAGACCTGTGCAGGCCGGACGGGTTGCACCTCAACAGAGCCTCAACCAATATCCTCACAGGGAGGTTTGCTAGTGCTGTTGAGGGGGATAGGCACCAGGATGTAATATTAGAAAGGAGAAACAGAGGGCACAAAGGATTGGGAGAGATGGATAGCACTAAAGCAAGAAATAGTAAGGTCTTAGGTGGGGTCAGACTGAGAGAGAGCACAGGATGGTCCTAGATAGGTTTGCAGTGTATGTGTGTGAACGCACGAAGCATCGTAAAGAAAGTTGATGAGCTGCTGGCGCAAATAGCCACATGGGGAATATGATGTTGTGGCAATAATGGAGACCTGGCTCAGAAAAGGGCAGGATTGGATATTAAATATTCCTGGATGTCGTGCGTTCAGGAAAGATAGGGAAGGAAAGCTAGGAGATGGTGTGGCAGTATTGGTTAAGGAGAATGTTACAGTGCAGGAGAGAGAGGGTGTCCTGGATGGGTCAAGGAAAGGATCTATTTAGTTAGAGTTAAGAAATAATAGAGGTACCATTACACTACTAGGTGTATTCTGTAGACCACTAACTAGTGGGAAAAATATGGGGGAGTAAATTTGCAGAGAAAAGATGCAAGAACTATAGAGTAGTGAAAATGGGGGTCATCAACAATCCTAATATAGACTGGGATAGTAGTAGTGTAAAGGGCAGAGAGGGGGAAGAATTTCTGAAGTGTGTTCAGGAGAACTTTCTTGATCAGTACGTTTCCGGCCCTGCGAGGGAGGAGGCATTGCTGGATCTGGTTCTGGGGGATGAGGTGGGTCAAGTGGAGCAAGTGTCAGTAGGAGAACATTTAGGGAACAGTGATCATAGCATCATAAGGTTTAGATCAGCTATGGAAAAGGACAGGGAGCAATCTAGAGTAAAAATATTTAATTGGAGGTAAGTCAATTTCAGTGGGATGAGAATGGATCTGGCCCAGGTAAATTGGCATCAAAGATTGGCAAGCAAAACTGTAGTGGAACACTGGGCTGCCTTTACAGAGGAAATAGTTCGGGTACAGTCATGATACATTCCCACAAGGGGGAAAGATAGGGCAACTAAAGCCAGAGCTCCCCAGATGACGAAACAGATAGAGAGTATGAAGCAGAAAAAGAGTACGTATGACAGATGTCAGGTCGAGAATACATCTGAGAATCAGACTAAATATAGAAAGTTCAGAGGAAAAGTGAAAAAGAAAATAAGAGAGACAAAGAGAAGATGTGAGACTAGAATGGCAGCAAACATAAAAGGTAATCCAAAAGTCTTCTGTAGGTATATAAATATTAAACGGGCAGTAAGAGGAGAAGTGGGGCTGATTAGGGACAAAATAGGAGACCTCGCATAGAGGCAGAGGGTAAGGCTGAGGTACTAAATGACTACTTTACATCTGACCTCACCAAGGAAGTAGATGCTGCCATAGACATAGTAAAGGAGGAGGTAGAGGAGATAATGGATGGGATAAGAATTGATAACGAGGAGGTACTAGAAAGGCTGGCTGTACTTAAAGTGGATAAATCACCTGGACCGGATGGGATGCATCCTAGGACGCTGAGAGAATTGAAGAAGAAATCGCGAAGGTACTGGCCATAATCTTCCAATCCTCCTTGGAAACGGGGATGGTGCCAGAGGACGAGAATTACAAAGGTTACACCCTTGTTCAAAAAAGATAAACCCAGCAACTGTAGACCGATCAGTTTAACATCGATAGTGGGGAAGCTTTTAGAATCAATAATCAGGGACAAAACTAACAGTTACTTGGACAAGTGGATTAATTAAGGAAAGACAGCACGGATTTGTTGAAGGCAAATCACATTTAACCAACTTGATTGAGTTTTTTGATGAGGTAACAGAGGGTTAGGGGGCAATGCAGTTGGTGTGGTGTCCATGGATTTCCAAAAGGCATTTAACAAAGTGCCACATAATAGGCTTGCCAGCAAAGTTGGAGCCCATGGAATAAAAGGGATAGTGGCTGCCTGGATAAGAAATGCCTGGATAAGTGACAGGAAACAGAGAGTAGCAGTGAACGGTTGTTTTTTGGACTGGAGGAAGGTATACAGTGGTGTTCCCCAGGGGTCGGTGCTAAGACCACTGCTTTTCTTGATATATAGTAATGACTTGGATGTGGGTGTACAGGGCACAATTGCAAAACTTGCAGATGACACAAAACTTGGATGCATAGCGAATAGTGAGGAGGATAGTGATAGACTTCAAGAAGACACAGACAGGCTGGTAGAATGGACGGACACGTGGCAGATGAAATTTAACGCAGAAAAGAGTGAAGTGATACATTTTGGTAGAAAGAGCGAGGAGAAGCAATATAAGCTAAAGGGTATAATTCTAAAGGATGGCATGAACAGAGAGACCTATGGGTATATGTGCACAGATCATTGAGGTGGCAAGGCAGGTTGAGAAAGAAGTTAAAAAGACTTATGGGATCCTGGGCTTCGAGAATAGAGGTATGGAGTACAAAAGCGTGGAAATTATGATACAGTTTATAAAACACTGGTTCGGCCTCATGTGGAGTATTGTGTCCAATTCTGGGCACCGCAATTTAGGAAGGATGTGAAGGCCTTAGAGAGGGTGCAGAAAAGATTTATGAGAATGATTCCAGGGATTTTAGTTATGTGGATGGACTGGAGAAGCTGGGGTTATTCTCCTTAGAGCAGAGAAGATTGAGAGAAGATTTGATAGAGGTGTTCAAAATCATGAGGGGTCGGGGCAGAGTAGACAGAGAGAAACTGTTCCCATTGGGGGAAGGGTCGACAACCAGAGAACACAGATTTAAGGCAATTGGTAAAAGAACCAGAGGCGACATAAGAAAAAACTTATTTACACAGCGGGTGGTTATGATCTGGCATGCACGGCCTGAAAGAGCGTTGGAGGCAGAATCAATCGTGGCTTTCAAAAGGGAGTTGGATAAGTATCTGAAAGAAAATAAATTGCAGGGCTATGGGGAAAAGGCGGGGGAGTGGGACTAGCTGAATACTCTTGTTGAGAGCCGGCACGGGCTCGACGGGCCGAATGGCCTCCTTCTGTGCTGTAACCATTCGATGATTCTATGATTCTAAATAGATTTCAATGTAAGTAAATGTGAGTGTTGTGTTCAAACTCTATTTGTTTGTTACAGGATACTAGACAGGCTTTAGGACCCTGCGGGATATATTCACAGTTGCTGTAAACATTCTGGTTCATGCTGGATTTGGGACTCCATTTTGGGAGTTGCTATAAAGGACACAGTTAAGTTACAATTCTCCTGGCTCAGTTATTTACATGTACACAACATCATTTGGCGACGAGGATGGATCAAATTAACCTCCCTACCCCCCCGCCCCGCCTTTCCTCTCCACACCCGGGGACCCTCCACTTCCATGGCCAAGATGGATAAAAAGCTTTTCTGCATACATCATGGCAAATGGGTTGGATGGCGACATCGTAACACCAGCTCACCACCGTGCAATACTTATCCACTGCCTCGGCAGCGAAGGCCAACGCATGTTTGGCCAAATCGAAGACACGGAGTCCTACGACAAAGCAGTCAGCGCCCTAGGGAAATATTTTGGGCCAAAGAAAAGTATCATGATGGAGAGATACAAGTTTCGTCAAAGGGGGCAAGGGAACAGTGAACCAATCAAACAGTACATCATTTCATTAACTGAACTGGCCGTTACTGTTATTTTGGATGACTCACAGAGGAAATGATCGGGGATCAAATTATCAAGAAAACAATGATCCCTTGCATTCGGGAATGTTTGCAAATGGAGGATGATAAATTGTCATTGGACAAAGCAACTAATTTGGCCATCCAAATCAAATTAGCGTTTTCCGATTCAAAAGCGATCAGATCCACTGCTCCCACTGTGCAGCAGACTTCAGCTACAGCCCATGTGCAAGACGTTCGTCTAAAGCAGAAATCACAGCAGAGACCCAGGGCTAGTAATAAGCCACCCACTACGGATCGCGGGCCTAACTTCCACTGCTTTAATTGTGAGGACAAATCACACTCAGCAAAGAGTCCTAACTGCCCTGCATGTGGGAAGAAATGCTCTGCATGTGGTAAAATGAACCATTTTGCTAGTGTCTGTCGCTCATCGCAGCATATTCGACATGTGGACATCCCCGATAGTGATAAACCCCAGTACTGCTTACACCGTTAGTGACATTTCTCACATCAATTCGGGGAAATTCAAGGACTGTGATGTAAACATTGACGGTTCGCCCTGCTGCCTCCTCATTGACCAAGGAACCAAAGTCTCCATATTGAGCGAGGCTGTGTATAAAACCCACTTCACGCACTGTCAACTGCAGCCTGCAACTTCAACTCGACATGCATACTCCGACTCCAAAATTGAGATACTTGGGGTCATATCTGTCCCGATATTCTACAAGGACATATCATTGGAGAACTTTTCCTTTCATTTCGTGAAGGGACGAAGCCTCATGGGTGTTGACCTATTTGCCAAGGGTTCAAAGTTTACGACCCCAACCGGCACACCTGTGTACACGGTGGACTTTGACAAGCAGTATCCCTCAATCTTCACAGGGTTTGGAGTGACAACAAAATTTGGCCATAGTCCCCGTGTTGACCTTTCCGTCAAACCGGTTACACAGCGACTTTGTCGTCTCACATTCGCGGTTCACGACCAAGTATCCACAGAATTAACGCGACTCGAATCTCAGGAAATGATTGAGAGCATCGATTCCTCACCCTGGATCTCAAACTTAGTCGTTGCTTGGCATAAAAATGGGGAGATCCGCCTATGCATCGACCTGAAAGAGGTCAACAAGGCCATCATCCCCCAAGTGCCCTCTTCCTACCATCGATGAACTGTCTTCAGAATTTCAGGCTCAATAGTTGTTACGAAACTCGACATGCGCTGCAGTTACCTGCAAATACCCCTAACGAGGACAGCAAACCGCTCACGGCATTCACGACTAATGATGGTATGTATCCGTATCGACGCATGCCCTACCGACTATCTTCTGCACCAAGTGCATTTCAGAAGATTGTCACTACTATGCTAGCAGGCAGAGAGGGAGCCCTCAACATGCTTGAGGATATCGTCGTCCATGGACGGACAGTGGAAGAACATGACCAGCGTCTTCACGCAGTTATGGCTAGACTTGCTACACATAACATTCCGCTAAATGCCGAGAAGTGTACATTCGCTGCTGGAGAAATAAACTTTCTGGGCTACAGAGTCACAGCACAAGACGCTTGACAACATGGACGTTATCCAGCGAAAGCAGGAAGCTACCAACGTCAAAGAACTTTCATCATTCATCAGCACTTGCACCTTCTATCTGAAGTTCGTCCCGCACTAAGCGCACATTGTTGAACCACTTCGCAAGTTGTGCGCAAGGACGTCCCTTGGGAATGGACAGATTCCCAGGCTCAGGCATTCACCAAGCTTAAGGAGAAAATCACATCCCCTCCTATCCTTGTGCACTTTGATCTGAATGCTACTACATACGTTACCACAGATACATCAGGCACCGCCGAGGGTGCTGTGCTCTCGCAATGGATTGACGGTGTGGAACACCCAGTCGCCTTCGCCTCTCACACGCTCTCGCCTGCAGAATGTAAATACTCTACAGGGGAACACGAAGCACTCGCTTGCATCCACGCATGTGAATGTCTACCTCTATGGCAGGAAATTTACCCTCCGTACGGATCACCAGGCACTAACCAAGTTACTCGCTACAACTGGATCTGGGCACAGGCCACTACGAATCAGCCAATGGTCAGATCGCCTTCATCAGTATAACTTTGATGTACAGTACATCGCTGGCAGTCGCAACCACGTAGCTGACATGTTCAGCTGTTCGACACCTGTTTCAGACTCTGGTGCTGACGTGTTCTCAGATGTCATCCTCGGCAGTCCCTGAGGGATCCAGGATACCTTGCTTCCACACTAAAAATGATTACTCAGGTGACTGATGAACTCATTTTAAATGGTGGAAGGTGCCTGTGCGTGAATTATTTTAATGTGGGGTGACTGTTGCACACCAGCCGCCACACGGGCTTGACGGAGACAGGTCTTGGTCCAGTGGCAAGGGGATCCAAGGCGACTGGAGACCAGGCTCCGCTGCATGTGCCAATACATACACACAAAATATACATAGTGATCACCCTGACGACACGTATGTCACGTCGATCATCACTCAGTCCATCAGAAGCCTTGTCTCCTGCAATGAATTCAAAACTGAATCACAGCGTGATGCTACTCTCCAGCACCTCCAGACTGAGTGGCCTAAGCAAATTCTGGAAGAGCTGAAAATATTCCACAGACTTCGCGATGAATTTTCCATTTGGAACAATGGCTGCCTAGCTTGTGGTGATAGAGCAGTAACTCCCAAGTCGCTTCAACAGCGCGTTCTCTCATTGGCACACGATGGACACCCTGGCATTGTCCGCATGAAGCAGAGATGTTGCAATTCAGTATGGTGGCCTGGCATCGAGGCGTTTGTCTCACACTGCAAAGCATGCAGTCTGAGCGAAAAGGCCACAAACATCCGACCAGCGCCAATGAATCCCATTCCATAGCCACAAAGACCATGGCAACAACTTCAGTTGGATATTTTCTGATATGTCCTTACTATACAGTGTAAATGCACATGAGGCCCATACTTGAGAGAAGGTCACCCTGTGACCAGTTACCTTTATTACCAAGACCTCAAGTGATGGAGGTGGGTGGAGCTTCCCCTTTTATACCTGAAAGTCCAGCTTAGGAGTGTCTCCCACAAGTTCACCTCCTTGTGGTCAATGTTCTCAAGGTGTACAACTTAGGTCAGCTTATACATGGGTTACAATGATAGTTGAATACATGACATCACCTCCCGCCCCCCCCCCAAAGTCTTATTGGGATCACAGGTTAAGCCTCTCTGGTGGTTTACGCTCCCTTGTAGAGTGCCTGAGTTGGGGCTCTGGTTGTTGGGCGCTGGCCTGAGTGTCTGCTGTTTGCGGTGCCTCAGGCCTGTCCGGACTGCCCACGGTGACAGGGCTCTCCTCCACTTGGTTCCGGTGTTCGGTCACCTGTGGTGGAGTAAACTCTACGTCGTGTTCTTCCTCTGCTTCTTCTATGGGGTTGCTGAACCTCCTTTTTGTTTGATCCACGTGTTTGCAGCAGATTTGTCCATTGGTAAGTTTAACTACCAAAACCCTATTCCCCTCTTTGGCAATCACAGTGCCTGCAAACCAGTTGGTCCCTGCAGCGTAATTAAGGACAAAAACAGGGTCATTGACATCAATACATCACGCCCTCGCATTCCTGTCATGGTAGTCACATTGTGATTGAAGCCTGCTCTCAACAATTTCTTTCATAGTGGGGTGTATAAGGGATAACCTGGTTTTGAGCGTCCTTTTCATTAGCAGCTTTGCGGTTGGAACCCCTGTGAGCGAGTGTGGTCGGGATCTATTGGCCAACAGGAGGCATAATAAGCAGCTTTGTAGGGAACCCCCTTGGATTCTGAGCATCCCTTGTTTGATTATCTGCACTGCTCGTTCTGCCTGGCCGTTTCAGGCCGGCTTGAACAGTGCCATTCTGACATGGTTGATTCCACTGCCTGCCATGAAGTCCTGGAATTCAGTGCTTGTGAAGTACGGGTCATTGTCGCTGACCAAGACATCCGGTAGACCATGGACGGCGAACATTGCCTGTAGACTTTCTACCGTGGCAGAGGCTGTGCTTGAATTTAAAATGGTACACTGAATCCATTTGGAGTAGGCGTCAACTACAACCAAAAACATTTTTCCCATGAAAGGACCTGCGTAGTCCACATGGATGCGTGATCATGGCTTGGCGGGCCAGGACCAGGGGCTAAGGGGGGCTTCCCTGGGTGCGTTGCCCAGCTGAGCACACATGTTGCACTTGCATCTATCCCTGGCCACCAAACGTGTGACCTGGCAATTGCCTTCATCATGACAATGCCCGGGTGCTGTTTGTGAAGTTCTCTGATAAACACCTCTCTGCCCATCTGGGGCATGACTATTCGGTTTCCCCACAGTGGGCAATCAGCCTGAATCGAGAGTTCATCCTTGCGCCTATGAAACGGTTTAAATTCCTCAGGGCATGCCCCGTACGTGGCTGCCCAGTCCCCATTCAGGACACATTTCTTAACTAAAGACAGTAGTGGGTCTTTATTTGTCCAGACTTTAATCTGACGGGCTGTCACAGGTGAGCCTTCGCTTTCGAAAGCTTCAACAGCCATGACCATCTCAACATAATGCTCAGTTGCCCCCTCAGTGGTGGCTAGTGGGTGCCTGCTGAGTGCATCGGCGCAGTTTTCAGTGCCTACTCTGTGCCAAATTGTGTAGTCATAGGCGGCTAACGTGAGTGCCCACCTCTGTATGCGGGCTGATACATTCACATTTATGGCCTTGTTGTCGGCCAAAAGGGACGTTAGGGGTTCGTGATCTGTCTCCAGCTCAAATTTCCTGCCAAACAGGTACTGGTGCATTTTTTTACTGCATATACACGTGCGAATGCCTCCTTTTCTACCATCCCATAGCCCCTTTCTGCCACGGACAGACTCCTGGAGGCATAAACTCCCGGCTGTAACTGACCATTGGCATTCACATGCTGCAACACACACCCGACCCCATAGGACAACGCATCGCACGTTAAAACAAGTTTCTTACACAGGTCATATAACATTAACAGTTTGTTGGAGCATAACAAATTGCGTGATCTATCAAAAGCCCTTTCCTGGCTGTCCCCCCAGACCCAATCGCGACCTTTGCATAGGAGCACGTGTAGCGGCTCTAGCAGCGTGCTCAATTTGGGAAGAAAGTTACCAAAATAGTTCGGGAGCCCCAGGAACAAACGCTGCTCCATCGTGTTACGGGGTCTGGGTGCTCTCTGGATCGCTTCCGTTTTGGACGTAGTAAGTCTGATCCCGTCTGCTGCTACCCTCCTCCCCATGAATTCTACCTCTGGAGCTAAGAAGACGCACTTCGCCTTTTTCAGTTGCAGCCCTACCCGGTCCAGTCTGCGTAGCACCTCCTCCAGGTTGTGGAGGTTTTCTTCAGTATCGTAACCCGTAATGAGGATGTCGTCTTGAAAAACCACCGTCCTTGGAATTAACTTGAGGAGACTTTCCATATTTCGTTGGAAGATCGCGGCGGCCGAACGAATCCCGAACGGACATCTGTTGTACTCAAACAACCCCTTTTGTGCCGTGATGGTGGTCAGCTTCTTCGACTCATTTGCCAGTTCCTGGGTCATGTAAGCTGAGGTCAGGTCCAATTTTGAAAAAAGTTTGCCACCGGATAGCGTCGCAAAGAGATCCTCCGCTCTCGGTAGCGGGTACAGATCTTGGAGTGACACCCGATTGATGGTGGCCTTGTAATCGCCACATATCCTGACCGGCCCATCCGCCTTGAGCACCGGCATGATCGGGCTCGCCCAGTCACTGAATTCGACTGGCGAGATGATGCCTTTCCTCAGCAGGCGGTCCAATTCGCACTTTATCTTTTCCCGCATCACGTACGGCACCGCTCTGGCCTTGTGGTGTACTGGCCTGGCGTCCGGGTTTATGTGAATCACTACCTTGGCCCCCATGAAAGTGCCGATGCCGCGTTGAAATAATGAGTCAAATTTGACCAGGATCTGTGAGCACGATACTTACTCCACAGAAGAAATTGCATTGACATCGCCCCATTTCCAGTTCATGACAGCAAGCCAATTCCTCCCGAGTAGTGTGGGACCGTCCCCCGGGACAATCCAGAGTGGCAATCTGTTCTCCGAATCTTTATGGGTCACGAGTACCGTGGCGCTGCGTAGCACCGGAATGATCTCCTTTGTATATGTCCATAGCTGTGTGTCAATCGGCAATAATTTTGGTCTCCTGGCCTTGGACACCCACAACCTTTCAAACTGTTTGATACTCATCAGGGACTGGCTGGCCCCCGTGTCTAGCTCCATTAATACTGGGATGCCATTGAAGAGCACTTTCATCATTATCGGTGGCGTCCTGGTATATGAACTGTATATGTGCTCCACATGAACTCGCTGAACAGAGTATCAGAACACAGCCTGGCTATCTCAAGGACTTTGTCTGTTCATAGACTATGTATTTTCAGAATTGGGGAAATATGTTGTGTTCATACTCGATTTGTTTGTTACAGGACACTAGACAGGCATTAGGACCCTGCGGGAGCTATTCACAGTTGTTGTAAACATTCTGGTTCATGCTGGTTTTGGGACACCATTTTGGGAGTTGCTATAAAGGACACAGTTAAGTTACAATTCTACTGGCCCAGTTAGTCTGTTTATTTACGTACACAACAGTGAGGTCATCCACTTTGGATCTAAACATGTTAGAACAGGTTACTTTCTAAATGGTGGAAATGCTAAAAACAGCGGCAGTCCAAAAAGACTTGGGGATTCAGGTATATAGATATTGAAATGTCACGAGAACATAAGAACATAAGAACTAGGAACAGGAGTAGGCCATCTAGCCCCTCGAGCCTGCTCCGCCATTCAATAAGATCATGGCTGATCTGGCTGTGGACTCAGCTCCACTTACCCGCCCGCTCCCCGTAACCCTTAATTCCCTTATTGGTTAAAAATCTATCTGTCTGTGACTTGAATATATTCAATGAGCTAGTCTCAACTGCTTCCTTGGGCAGAGAATTCCACAGATTCACAACCCTCTGGGAGAAGAAATTCCTTCTCAACTCGGTTTTAAATTGGCTCCCCCCGTATTTTGAGGCTGTGCCCGCAAGTTCTAGTCTCCCCTGCCAGTGGAAACAACCTCTCTGCCTCTATCTTGTCTATCTCTTTCATTATTTTAAATGTTTCTATAAGATCACCCCTCATCCTTCTGAACTCCAACGAGTAAAGACCCAGTCTACTCAATCTATCATCATAAGGTAACACCCTCATCTCCGGAATCAGCCTAGTGAATCGTCTCTGTACCCCCTCCAAAGCTAGTATATCCTTCCTTAAGTAAGGTGACCAAAACTGCACGCAGTACTCCAGGTGCGGCCTTACCAATACCCTATACAGTTGCAGCAGGACCTCCCTGCTTTTGTACTCCATCCCTCTCGCAATGAAGGCCAACATTCCATTCGCCTTCCTGATTACCTGCTGCACCTGCAAACTAACTTTTTGGGATTCATGCACAAGGACCCCCAGGACCCTCTGCATCTCAGCATGTTGTAATTTCTCCCCATTCAAATAATATTCCGTTTTACTGTTTTTTTTCCCCAAGGTGGATGACCTCACACTTTCCGACATTGTATTCCATCTGCCAAACCTTCGCCCATTCGTTTAACCTATCCAAATCTCTTTGCAGCCTCTCTGTGTCCTCTACACAACCCGCTTTCCCACTAATCTTAGTGTCATCTGCAAATTTTGTCACACTACACTCTGTCCCCTCTTCTAGGTCATCTATGTATATTATAAACATTTGTGGTCCCAGCACCGATCCCTGTGGCACACCACTAACCACCGATTTCCAACCCAAAAAGGACCCATTTATACCGACACTCTGCTTTCTGTTCACCAGCCAATTCTCTACCTATGCTAATACATTTCCTCTGACTCCGCGTACCTCTATTTTCTGCAGTAACCTTTTGTGTGGCACCTTATCGAATGCCTTTTGGAAATCTAAATATACCACATCCATCGGTACACCTCTATCCACCATGCTCGTTATATCCTCAAAGAATTCCAGTAAATTAGTTAAACATGATTTCCTCTTCATGAATCCATGCTGCGTCTGCTTGATTGCACTATTCCTATCTAGATGTCCCGCTATTTCTTCCTTAATGATAGCTTAATGAAAGCATTTCCCCCACTACAGATGTTAAACTAACCGGCCTATAGTTACCTGCCTTTTGTCTGCCCCCTTTTTTAAACAGAGGCGTTACATTACCTGCTTTCCAATCCGCTGGTACCTCCCCAGAGTCCAGAGAATTCTGGTAGATTATAACGAATGCATCTGCTATAACTTCCGCCATCTCTTTTAATACCCTGGGATGCATTTCATCAGGACCAGGGGACTTGTCTACCTTGAGTCCCATTAGCCTGTCCAGCACTACCCCCCTAGTGATAGTGATTGTCTCAAGGTCCTCCCTTCCCACATTCCCGTGACCAGCAATTTCTGGCATGGTTTTTGTGTCTTCCACTGTGAAGACCGAAGCAAAATAATTGTTTAAGGTCTCAGCCATTTCCACATTTCCCATTATTAAATCCCCTTTCTCATCTTCTAAGGGACCAACATTTACTTTCGTCACTCTTTTCCATTTTATATATCTGTAAAAGCTTTTACTATCAGTTTTTATGTTTTGCGCAAGTTTACCTTCAAAATCTATCTTTCCTTTCTTTATTGCTTTTTTAGTCATTCTTTGCTGTTGTTTAAAATGTTCCCAATCCTCTAGTTTCCCACTAACCTTGGCCACCTTATACGCATTGGTCTTTGATTTGATACTCTCCTTTATTTCCTTGGTTATCCACGGCTGCTTATCCCTTCTCTTACCGCCCTTCTTTTTCACTGGAATATATTTTTGTTGAGCACTATGAAAGAGCTCCTTGAAAGTCCTCCACTGTTCCTCAATTGTGCCACCGTTTAGTTTGTGTTTCCAGTCTACTTTAGCCAACTCTGCCCTCATCCCACTGTAGTCCCCTTTGTGTAAGCATAGTACGCTCGTTTCTGACACAACTTCCTCACCCTCAATCTGTATTACAAATTCAACCATACTGTGATCACTCATTCCGAGAGGATCTTATACTAGGAGATCGTTTATTTTTCCTGTCTCATTACACAGGACCAGATCTAAGATAGCTTGCTCCCTTGTAGGTTCTGTAACATACTGTTCTAAGAAACAATCCCGTATGCATTCTATGAATTCCTCCTCCAGGCTACCCCGTGCAATTTGAGTTGACCAATCGATATGTAGGTTAAAATCCACCATGACTACTGCCGTTCCTTTTTCACATGCCTCCATTATTTCCTTGATTATTGCCCGCCCCACCGTGAAGTTATTATTTGGGGGCCTATAAACTACGCCCACCAGTGACTTTTTCCCCTTACTATCTCTAATCTCCACCCACAATGATTCAACTTTTTGTTCATTAGAGCCAATATCGTCTCTCACAACTGCCCTGATATCATCCTTTATTAACAGAGCTACCCCACCTCCTTTCCCTTCTTGTCTATCTTTCCGAATCGTCAGATACCCCTGTATGTTTAATTCCCAGTCTTGGCCACCCTGCAACCACGTTTCTGTAATGGCCACCAAATCATACCCATTTGTAATGATTTGTGCCGTCAACTCATTTACTTGATTTCGAATGCTGCGTGCATTTAGGTAGAGTGTTTTAATCCTAGTTTTTAAACCATGATTTTTAGTTTTGACCCCTCCTGCAGCCCCTTTATATTCAGTGGCCCTTTTATTTTTTGCCTTGGGTTTCTCTGCCCTCCACTTTTACTCATCTCCTTTCTGTCTTTTGCTTTTGTCTCCTTTTTGTTTCCCTCTGTCTCCCTGCATTGGTTCCCATCCCCCTGCCATATTAGTTTAACTCCTCCCCAACAGCACTAGCAAACACTCCCCCTAGGACATTGGTTCCGGCCCTGCCCAGGTGCAGACCGTCCGGTACAAAAAATAATCAGAAAGCCTAATGGAATGCTGGCATTTTTATCTGGAGGACTGTGAGTACAAGGGGGTTGAAGTTATGCTGCAGCTGTACATAACTGTGGTTAAACCACACCTGGAGCACCGAGAGCAGTTCTGAGCACCACACCATAGGAAGGATATATTGGCTTTAGAGGGATTACAGCGTAGGTTTACCAGAATGATACCCGAACTTCAAGGGTTAAGTTACAAGAAGAGATTACACAAACTAGGGTTGTATTCTCTCGAACTTAGACGGTTAAGGGGTGATTTAATCGAAGTTTTCAAGATATTAAGGGAACGAATAGGCTGGATAGAGAGAAACTATTTCTGCTGGTTGGGGAGTCTCGGACTGGGGGCAGAGTCTAAAAATTAGAGCCAGGAAGGAGTGAAATGAGGAAACACTTCTACACACAAAGGGCGGTAGAAGTTTGGAACTCTCCTCCGCAGACGGCAATTGATGCTCAATCAATTGTTAATTTAAAATCTGAGATTGACAGCTTTTTGTTAACCAAAGGAATTAAGAGATATGGGCCAAAGGTGGGTATATGGAGTTTAATTCGCAGTTCAGCCATGATCTCATTGAATGGCAGAACAGACTCGAGGGGCTGAATGGCCTCCTCCTGTTCCTATGTTATAATCGGAGAGTTATACTAGGAGTGTAATTGTAGGGATTTTATAGTTGGAGTGTCAGATGAGATCAATTATTAAAAGCTCAGAGGGGTCGTAGAATTTATCTCTGTTTCATTTCGTTTTGTTTCAAGAAAAGAAAACTGAGCAAATATCCTTTCACAAATGCCCTCCTTATTTTTTTGTCCCAATATCTGGAAATGAACATGAACAAGTTGGCCCCTCCCCGGTAATGAAACAAGTGTGGTTAACAGTATTGTATTCAACAAAGTGTACCCTCAATCTGAATGAATCTGTTAAGAGCCGAGTGCTTTCTCTGCTCTGCTATTCTTAGAGACGATAGCTAATTCCCTACGTTCCTTCTGAAGTCCATTGAGTGGTC
>NC_091996.1:10145106-10167606 GCF_044704955.1 Pristiophorus japonicus | reverse complement strand
AGATCACCCCTTGTCCTTCTGAACTCCAACGAGTAAAGACCCAGTCTACTCAATCTATCATCATAAGGTAACCCCCTCATCTCCGGAATCAGCCTAGTGAATCGTCTCTGTACCCCCTCCAAGGCTAGTATATTCTTCCTTAAGTAAGGTGACCAAAACTGCATGCAGTACTCCAGGTGCGGCCTCACCAATACCCTGTACAGTTGCAGCAGGACCTCCCTGCTTTTGTACTCCATCCCTCTCGCAATGAAGGCCAACATTTCATTCGCCTTCCTGATTACCTGCACCTGCAAACTAAACTTTTGGGATTTATGCACAAGGACCCCCAGGTCCCTCTGCACTGCAGCATGTTGTAATTTCTCCCCATTCAAATAATATTCCCTTTTACTGTTTTTTTCCAAGGTGGATGACCTCACATTTTCCAACAGTGTATTCCATCTGCCAAACCTTAGCCTATTCGCTTAACCTATCTAAATCTCTTTGCAGCCTCTCTGTGTCCTCTACACAACCCGCTTTCCCACTAATCTTTGTGTCATCTGCAAATTTTGTTACACTACACTCTGTCCCCTTTTCCAGGTCATCTATGTATATTGACAGTGCAACGAAGGTTCACTAGATCGATTCCTGGGATGAGAGGCCTGTCTGATGATGAGAGATTGCGTAGACTTTATTAACTAACATTCTGCAGTGAACATGTGAAAATCACTGCCTGTAAACTGAGCAGCAGTGGTAACACTTGTACTGAGGTCATCAGTTGTACATTGTGGTTTCTTTTAAAAGTAGTGCTAAAGTTCTCCTGTGACAGCACTTGCAAATGTAGACTTGTTCAACAAATAGCAAACTGTTTCAAAGTATCAAAGAGTTTCCAATGAGCTCTGATAGAATCATTTAACAGCAGCAATGCCAGCAAGAGGTGGGGTAGCGTTTCTGGTTAAAGAGGAAATTAACGCAATAGTAAGAAAGGACATTAGCGTGGATGATGTGGAATCTGTATGGGTAGAGCTGCGGAATACCAAAGAGCAGAAAACGCTAGTGGGAATTGTGTACAGACCACCAAACAGTAGTAGAGGTTGGGGATGGCATCAAACAAGAAATTAGGGATCCGTGCAATAAAGGTACAGCAGTTATCATGGGCGACTTTAATCTACATATAGATTGGGTTAACCAAGTTGGTAGCAATGCGGTGGAGGAAGATTTCCTGGAGTGTATTAGGGATGGCTTTCTAGACCAATATGTCGAGGAACCAACTAGAGAGCTGGCCATCCTAGACTGGATGTTGTGTAATGAGAGAGGACTAATTAGCAATCTTGTTGTGCGAAGCTTCCTGGGGAAGAGTGACCATAATATGGTAAAATTCTTTATTAAGATGGAAAGTGACAGTGCTAATTCAGAAACTAGGGTCCTGAACTTAAGGAAAGGTAACTTCGATGATATGAGACGTGAATTGACTTGGATAGACTGGCAAATGATACTTAAAGGGTTGGCAGTGGATAGGCAATGGCAGACATTTATAGATTACATGGATGAACTTCAACAATTGTACATCCCTGTCTGGAGTAAAAATAAAAAGGGGAAGGTAACTCAACCGTGGCTAACAAGGGAAATTAGGGATAGTGTTATATCCAAGGAAGAGGCATATAAATTGGCGAGAAAAAGCAGCAAACCTGAGGACTGCGAGAAATTTAGAATTCAGCAGAGGACGACAAAGGGTCTAATTAGGAGGGGGAAAATAAAGTATGAGAGGAAGTTTGCAGGGAACATAAAAACTGACTGCAAAAGCTTTTATAGCTATGTGAAGAGAAAAAGATTAGTGAAGACCAGCGTAGGTCTTTTGCAGACAGATTCAGGTGAATTTATAATGGGAAACAAAGAAATGGCAGACCAATTGAACAAATACTTTGGATCTGTCTTCACGAAGGAAGACACAAATAACCTTCCGGAAATACTAGGGGTTCGAGGGTGTAGCGAAAAGGAGGAACTGAAGGAAATCCTTATTAGTCAGGAAATTGTGTTAGGGAAATTGATGGGATTGAAGGCAGATAAATCCTCAGGATATGATAGGCTGCATTCCAGAGTACTTAAGGAAGTGGCTCAAGAAATAATGGATGCATTGGTGATCATTTTCCAATATTCTATTGACTCTGGATCAGTTCCTATGGACTGGAGGGCAGCTAATGTAACACCACTTTTTAAAGAAGAAGAGAGTGGTGGGGAAAATGTTGTAATCAATTATTAAAAATGAAATAGCAGCGCATTTGGAAAGCAGTGACAGGATCAGTCCAAATCAGCATGGATTTATGAAAGGGAATCTCCTTGAATTTTCTGAGGGAGAACCAATGTATGTGGTGTATTTGAACTTTCAAAAGGTTTTTGACAAGGTCCCACACAAGAGATTAGTGTGCAAAATTAAAGCACATGGTATTGGGGGTAATGTATTAACATGGATAGAGAACTGGTTGGCAAACAGGAAGCAAAGAATAGGAATAAACGGGTCCTTTTCAGAATGGCAGGTATTGACCAGTGGGGTGCCACAGTGTTCAGTGCTGGGACACCAGCTATTTACAATATACATCAATGATTTAGATGAAGGAATTGAATGTAATATCTCCAAGTTTGCAGATGATACTAAGCTGGGTGGCGGTGTGAGCTGCGAGGAGGATGCTAAGAGGCTGCAGGATGACTTGGACAGGTTAGGTGAGTGGGCAAATGCATGGCAGATGCAGTATAATGCGGATAATTGTGAGGTGATCCACTTTGGTGGCAAAAACAGGAAGACAGAATATTATCTGAATGGTGACAGATTAGGAAAAGGGGAGGTGCAACGAGACCTGGGTGTCATGGTACATCAATCATTGAAGTTTGGCATGCAGGTACAGCAGGTGGTCAAGAAGGCACATGGCATGTTGGCCTTCATAGCTGGAGGATTTGAGTATAGCAGCAGGGAGGTCTTACTGCAGTTGTACAGAGCCTTGGTGAGGCCACACCTTGAATATTGTGTTCAGTTTTGGTCCCCTAATCTGAGGAAAGACGTTCTTGCTATTGAGGGAGTACAGCGAAGGTTCACCAGATTGATTCCCAGGATGGCAGGAGAGACTGGGGTTGAGAAGAATGAGAGGGAATCTCATAGAAACATATAAAATTCTGATGGGGGACTGGACAGGTTAGAGGCAGGAAGAATGTTCCCATTGCTGGGGAGTTCCAGAACCAGGGGTCACAGTCTAAGAATAATGGGTAAGCCATTTAGGACCGAGATGAGGAGAAACTTCTTCACTCACAGAGTGGTTAACCTGTGGAATTCTCTACCGCAGAAAGTTGTTGATGCCAGTTCATTAGATATAGTCAAAAGGGAGTTAGATGTGGCCCTTACGGCTAAAGGGATCAAGGGGTATAGAGAGAAAGCAGGAAAGGGGTACTGAGGTTGAATGATCAGCCATGATCTTATTGAATGGCGGTGCAGGCTCAAATGGCCGAATGGCCTGCTCCTGCACCTAATTTCTATGTTTCAATGTTTCTAAGACTTATCATAGAATCCTAGAAATTTACAGCACAGACGGAGGCCATTCAGCCCATCGTATCTGCACCGGCTAACAAAGAGCTATCCAACCTAATCCCACTTTCCAGCTCTTGGTCCGTAGCCCTGCAGGTTACGGCACTTCAAGAGCACATCCAAGTACTTTTTAAATGCGGTGAGGATTTCTGCCTCTCATCATCATCATAGGCAGTCCCTCAGTATCGAGGAAGACTTGCTTCCACTCTAAAAATGAGTGGTTGAACAGTCCAATATGAGAACCACAGTCCCTGTCACAGGTGGGACAGATAGTCATTGAGGGAAAGGGTGAGTGGGACTGGTTTGCCGCACACTCTTTCCACTGCCTGCATTTGATTTTTGCACGCTCTCAGCAATGAATTCCAGACCCCCACTACTATCTGGGTGAAAAAAATTCCCCTCACAACCCCTCTAAACCTCCTTACCAATTATTTTAAATCTATGCCCCCTGGATGTTGACCTCTCTGCTGAGGGAAATAGGTCCTTCCTATCCACTCTATCTAGGCCCCTTATAATTTTATGCACCTCAATAAGGTCTTCCCTCAGCCTCCTCTGTTCCAAAGAAAACAAACCCAGCCTATCCAATCTTTTCATAGCCAAAATTCTCCAATTCAGGCAACACCCTCGTAAATGTCCTCTGTACCCTCTCTAGTGCAATCACATCTTTCCTGTAATGCAGTGTCCAGATCTGCACACAGTACACTAGCTGTGGCCTAACTAGTGTTTTATCCAGTTTGAGCATAACCTCCATTCTCTTGTATTCGATGCCTCGGCTAATAAAGGCAACTATTCCGTATGCCTTCTTATAAATCACCATCATATGCATTCCTTCGAAATTGAGGAAGACTCTAAAAATGAGTTCTTAGGTGACTGAACAGTCCAATACCAGAATTAAAGTCTCTGTCACAGGTGGGACAGACAGTGGTTGAAGGAAAGGGTGGGCGGGACTGGTTTGCCGCACGCTCCTTCCGCTGCCTGCGCTTGTTTTCTGCGTGCTCTCGACGATGAAACTCAAGGTGCCCAGCGCCCTCCCGGATGCTCTGCCTCCACTTAGGGCGGTCTTTGGCCAGGGACTCCCAGGTGTCGGTGGGGATGTTGAATTTTATCAGGGAGGCTTTGAGGGTGTCCTTGAAACGTTTCCTCTGCCCACCTGGGGCTCGCTTGCCGAGTAGGAGTTCCGAATGGAGCGCTTGCTTTGGGAGTCTCGTGTCGGGCATGCGGACAATGTGGCCCGCCCAGCGGAGCCGGTCAAGTGTGGTCAGTGCTTCGATGCTGGGGACGTTGGCCTGATCGAGCACTATGATGTTGGTGCGTCTGTCCTCCCAGGGGATTTGCAGGATCTTGCGGAGACATCGTTGGTGGTATTTCTCCAGCATCAGCAACAACATCAACAGAAGAGCAATTCTAAAAACTATTTACAAGTTTCTAAAGTGTGCCTGGGACACTGCTGTGGGCGAGACTGGGTGGGAGGGGTGGACTCGGCACAAAGACGGGCTTGTGCTTCTGTGCCCCGCTCCACTATGTGCACGAGTCCTGACGCCAAAGGCACGACCTTCTGCAATGACGCGTCGGTCGGGATGAGGGAATTGGGATCCGGATATTGATCCAAGGGAGCCGCGGGGAAGCAGGTGAGCCATGAGCAATGCATCCCCTGGTTTCATTTATGGGTGGGCAGCGCAGCCCATTCACAGTGTCGTGCAGACGCGACGTTTAATGTCAAAAAAGCAGGTCCCATCGGGGCGCGGGACTGGCAGCGAGCTGTGCAGCCACACAGTCATGCAGCTTAGAGCCCGTGTTGGCCGTGAGGACTGGCAGCTACCTGTGGACGCATCACTGCAGGATCATCCTCAGCAGTCAGGTCCTGCAAGGCCTGTGCATCAACAACAACAACAACAACCTGGATTTATATAGCGCCTTTAATGTAGTGAAACGTCCCAAGACGCTTCACAGGAGTATTATGAGATTTTAAAAATTTGACACCGAGCCTCATTAGTAGAAATTAGGGAAGGTGACCAAAAGCTTGGTCAAAGAGGTAGGTTTTCAGGAGCGTCTTGAAGGAGGAGAGAGAGGTAAAGAGGTGGAGCGGTTTAGGCAGGGAGTTCCAAAGCTTGGGGCCCAGGCAACAGAAGGCACGGCCACTGATGGTTGAGCAATTATAATCAGGGATAGAAACATAGAAAATAGGAGCAGTAGTCGGCCATTCAGCACTTCGAGCCTGCATCACCATTCAATATGATCATGGCTGATCCTCTATCTCAACACCCTATTCCCGCTTTCTCCCCATACCCCTTGATGCCTTTTGTGTCTAGAAATCTATCTATCTCCTTCTTAAATATAGTCAGTGACTTGGCCTCCACAGCCTTCTGTGGTAGAGAATTCCACAGGTTCACCACCCTCTGAGTGAAGCAATTTCTCCTCATCTCGGTCCTAAATTTCCTACCCCGTATCCTGAGACTGAGATGTTCAAGAGGACAGAATTAGAGGAGTACAGACATCTCGGCGGGGTTGTGGGGCAGGAGGAGATTACAGAGATAGGGAGGGGCGAGTCCATGCAGGGATTTGAAAACAAGGATGAGAATTTTGAAATGGAGGCATTGCTTAACCGGGTGCCAATGTAGGTCGGCGAACACAGGGGTCATGGGTGAGCGGGACTTGATGCGAGTTAGGCCATGGGGCAGCCGAGTTTTGGATCACTTCTGGTTTACGTAGGGTAGAATGTGGGAATGAACAAGTCCAGGAGGTCTTGCCGCATGGATATCACTGAGCTATTGTGGGAACGATATCGCGGTGCAAATTTAGTGCACAATGTTAACAGTGCACGTAAAGATCCAAACGGCACCGTGGTAGGTCCCTGAGAGATCATTTTGTTGACTGAATAAGTTTGAGCCCCTGTGCCTGGCCAGATCTGTGAGGGGAATTCAAAATAAACAATCGCGCTGTCTTGCTCAGATCAGAGTTACTGATTAGAAAAACAAACAAGTTCCTGTGGTGGTTTTGTAACAAGTAAATAATTAGACCAGTGTCCCTCATCGCAGAGACAGATCTCAATGCCCACAACAGCCTTTACATGAAGATTTGGTCTAGTGCATGGTGCAGTGCAGACTGCAGGTGGCACGATTGCTCCAGAATAAAAGTTTCAGAAGCAGAGAAAAATAGTTTCAAGTAAGTTTCCTTTTCTGCAACAACTCAAAAAAAAAGAGTGGTGCTACGAAGTTGGCAATGAGTTAAAATAAGCGAGGAGGGGAGATGCAATAAAAATATAATTTATATAGCGCCTTTCATGACCACCGGATGTTCCAAAGCGCTTTATAGCCAATTAAGTAATTTTGGAATGGAGTCACTTTTCTAATTATAGGAAATGCGGTAGCCAATTTGTGCACATCTCCCGCAAATCCCAGTGAGATAATGACCAGGTAATCTGTTTTAGCGACACGGATTGAGCGATAAATATTAGCCGGGACATCGCGGAGATCTCCCCTGCTCTGCTTCGAAATAATGCCGTGGGATCTTTTACATCCACCTGAGAGAGTAGGTGGGGCCTCGGTTTAACATCTCATCCGAAAGACGGCACCTCCGACAGTGCAGCACTCCCTCAGCACTGCAAAAGAATAGACTTTTAGTTATATAGCGCCTTTCACGACCAGCGGACGTCTCAAAGCACTTTACAGCCAGCGAGGTTCTTTTTGAAGTGTAGTCACTGTTGTAATGTAGGAAACGCGGCAGCCAATTTGCACACAGCAAGCTCCCACAAACAGCAATGTGATAATGACCAGATAATCTGTATTTTTGTTATTAAAAACAGAAAGTGCTGGAAATCTCAGCAGGTCAGGCAGGATCTGTGGAGAGAGAAACAGAGTTAGCACTTCAGGTCAGTGACCCTCCGTCAGAACATCATTTTGGATCTTTTCACTCTTCCCTTGGAGAACAGTGTGAGGTAGTGGAAGGATTCATAGGCTGATTAGCAGTCCGACAGGATGCAGCGTGAACATTCCTTCCATGTAATTTTGTTATGTTGATTGAGGGATAAATATTGTATCACTACAGCCCTGTAGACCATGAGCTTGGTGCCAGATTGGTGGACCAGATACAGTAAACACCTCAAATCGCTGGAGAAATACTACCAACGATGTTTCCGCAAGATCCTGCAAATAGACGCACCAATGTCAGTGTTCTCGCTCAGGCCAACATCCGCAGCATCGAAGCACTGACCACACTTGGCCAGCTCCGTTGGGCGGGCCACATTGTCCGACTCGGAACTCCTACACGGCAGGCGATCCCCAGGTGGGCAGAGGAAATGTATCTAGGGCACCCTCACAGCCTCCTTGATAAAGTGCAACATCCCCACCGACACCTGGGAGTCCCTGGTCAAAGACCGCCCTAAGTGAAAGAAGAGCATCGGGAGGGCACTGAACACCTTGAGTCTTGTCGTCAAGAGCATGCAGAAAGCAAGTGCAGGCAGTGGAAGGAGCGTGTGGCAAACCAGACTCCCCACCCACCCTTTCCTCCAACGACTGTTCGTCCCACCTGTGACAGAGACTGTAATTCCCGTATTGGACTGTACTTCATCTGTCCCTCGAAATCAAGGAAACATAGAAACATAGAAAATAGGTGCAGGAGTAGGCCATTCGGCCCTTCTAGCCTGTACCGCCATTCAATGAGTTCATGGCTGAACATAAGGAAGACTTGCTTCCACTCTAAAAGTGAGTTCTCAGGTGACTGAACAGTCCAATACGCTCCTTCTGCTGTCTGCGCTTGATTTCTGCATTCTCTCGGCGACGAGACTCGAGGTGCTCAGCACCCTCCCGGATGCACTTCCTCCACTTAGGGCGGTCTTTGGCCAGGGATTCCCAGGTGTCGGTGGGGATGTTACACTTTATCAAGAAGGCTTTGAGGGTGTCCTTGAAACATTTCCTCTGCCTACCTGGGGCTCGCTTGCTGTGTAGGATTTCTGAGTAGAGCGCTTGCTTTAGGAGTCTTGTGTCGGGCATGCGGACGATGTGGCCCGCCCGACGGAGCTGGTCAAGTGCGGTCAGTGCTTCGATGCTGGGGATGTTGGCATGATCGAGAACGCTGACGTTGGTGCGTCTATCCTCCCAGGAGATTTGCAGGATCTTGCGGAGACATCGTTGGCGGTATTTCTCCAGCGATTTGAGGGGTCGACTGTACATGGTCCACTTTCCATACCTCGGGCGCCCACTATCGGCAAGGGCAGACATCGACGGCGAGGTCCAACGCCGCCTCCAGTGCGCCAGCGCAGCCTTCGGTCGCCCGAGGAAGAGAGCGTTCGAAGAGCACGATCTCAAATCTGGCACCAAGCTTGTGGTCTACAGGGCTGGAGTGATACCCGCCCTCCTGACTCAGAGGCGAGTGTGCTGCCCGCTGAGCCACAGCTGACACACCGAGCAGAGAACTGTCTCTGTCTGAAAGCAGGAACCAGACAAAGGAGCGGCGGCTGGGAGGGACCAGGGGGATACAGGGCACCATGGAAGGGGCTGCTCAGGCCGACACTTTTCTTGCCTCAGTTGTCACATCGCGGAGACTTTGGGAGTCGGAGTCCCGGGAGAGAAACATTGTATCCGAGTGATTGTCCGCGCCGACACATTGTCGCCAAAAGGAGGGGGGAAAAGTGTCAAAAAGTTTGTGAGGAGGTTTTGGAGCCGAGGCCCGGAGATGTTCAGTAAGTCGGGAAGTTTCCCACAAAAAACTATTTAAAACAAAATCAAGCCTCGAGAGAGATTCATTTCACCGGCTTTAACTTTTATCTTCGAACACTGACTTTGCCTCAGGGAGCTGAGGGAAATCTTCAGTTTAAAATATAACTTTGTAACATTCCTTAGTTAGAACTTGTTATCTTTATTTTATTTCGTGCTCTGTGTGTCTGCTTTTTTTTTTAAATTTAAAAAAAAAAGTTATTTTTTTGTTGGATCCCAAGGCCCCGGGACCAGACCTCGGCCCCCAGTCAGAGGCCCGGCCGCAGGAGGGGAGGGCAAGGCCGGCCGTGTCGGGTTTGTGCCCTTGGGGAAGATTGGCTTGTGAGAGTTAACTGAGCGAGCGGGGAGTAGGGAGGATCACGGTTTTGTATCTCGCTGACATTGAGCTTTAATATAAAGGGAAGAAAGTTCCCGTAAATATAGAGTTAAAGAAAGAATTGGAATTTATAGAGTGCCTATCACGACCACCCGACGTCTCAAAGCGCTTTACAGCCAATGAAGCGCTTTGAGTGTAGTTACTGTTGTAATGTGGGAAACGTGGCAGCCAATTTGTGCACAGCAAGCTCCCACAAACAGCAATGTGATAATGACCAGATAATCTGTTTATTTTGTTGTGTTAATTGAGGGATAAATATTGGCCCCAGGACACCGGGGCTAACTCCCCTGCTCTTCTTTGAAATAGTGCCATGGGATGTTTTACATCCACCTGAGAGAGCAGACGGGGCCTCGGTTTAACGTCTCCTCCGACAGTGCAGCTCTCCCTCAGCACGCCCCTGAAGTGTCAGCCTAGATTTATCTGCTCAAGTCTCTGGAGTGGGACTTGAACCCACAACCTTCAGACTCCGAGGCGAGAATGCTACCCACTGAACCGCAGCTGACACAGCTAAAAGTCCATGTTGTTGGTCCCGACAATGGGAAATGAAAGTGCCCATTAACTTGTAAAAGCAATTTACTTTTAAAAGATTTAACTTTTGAAACAGTGCACCAGCAGCAAGCAATGCTTCTGAACTCTTGCTGCTGTTTAAATCTGCCTCTGTGTTTGCTTAAGTGGCCTGTTTGAGCTGGCAAAAAGGTTTCATGCTTGTTTACATAAATAATAGACTCCAGGGGAGTGATTATTTACTTGTAATTTTCTCTTGCGGTTTAATGTCAACTGAGCACCAAGTTTAAGTTTATTTATTCTTCATGCGTTACTTAAAAAGCAATCTGCTGCTCAACATTTAAACTTGTGCTTTTAGATGAGAGTTGTCTAACCTTTCTGAACTTTTTGACCTGACTCACCTCTGAGTCAGAAGGTTGTGGGTTCAAGTACCACTCCAGGGACTTGAGCACATAAATCTAGGTGACACTCCAGTGCAGTGCTGAGGGAGTACTGCACTGTCGGAGGTGCTGTCTTTTGGATGAGACGTTAAACCGAGGCCCCGTTTGCTCTCTCTGGTGGACGTAAAAGATCCCACGACACAATTATCGAAGAAGAGCAGGAGAATTATCCCTGATGTCAAATTTATTTGTTTTGTCTTAAAACATTCCTGTGAAGCGCCTTGGGACATTTTATTACGATCAATACAAATTGTTGTTGTTGTCCTGGCCAATAGTTACCCCTCATAATAGAAAACAGATTATCTGGTCATTATCACATTGCAATTTGTGGGAGCTTGCTGTGTGTTTCCCACATTACAACTGTGACTACACTCCAAAAGTGCTTTGAGATGTCTGTTGGTCATGAAAGGCGCTATATACATGCAAGTCTTTTTTTTAAAGTCACCACTCACATTGAGCTATCATTGGACCTGGTTCTGTGCTTACTTTTCAATGCAGAACCCTGCACCCCCCCTGACCAAAGAGCAATGTGCGTGAACCTGTAAACTTGGCATTGTTGCCGTAATGCAGCTCCCAGGTCAATTACTACCTGCAGCTGGGCAGCAGTTCTGGTCATCATGTTGCAGGAAAGATGTGATTGCGCTGGAGAGGGTACAGAGGAGATTTACGAGGATGTTGCCTGGACTGGAGAATTTTAGCTATGAAGAAAGATTGGATAGGCTGGAGTTGTTTTCTTTGGAACAGAGGAGGTTGAGGGGAGACCTTCTAGAGGTGTATAAAATTATGAGAGGCCCAGATAGGGTGGATAGGGAGGATCTATTTCCCCTAGCGGAGGGGTCAACAACCAGGGGGCATAGATTTAAAGTAATTGGTAGAAGGCTTAGAGGGAAGTTGAGGAGAACTTTTTTCACCCAGAGTGTGGTGGGGGTCTGGAACTGACTACCTGAAAGGGTGGTAGAGGCAGAAACTCTCACCACATTTAAAAAGTACCTGGATGTGCACTTGAAGTGCTGTAACCTACAGGACTACAGACCAAGAGCTGAAAAGTGGGATTAGGCTGGATAGCTCTTTGTCAGCACGTGCGGACATGATGGGCCAATTGGCCTCCTTCTGTGCTGTAAATTTCTATGATTCTAAAATTAAGATGATCAGATAAGGCTGGGTTAGAAGAACATAATAGGTGAAGGAGTAGGCCATTTGGCCCCTCGAGCCTGCTCCGCCATTCAGTACGATGATGGTTGATCTGATCTTGGCCTCAACTCCATTCCCCCGCCCGTTCCCCATAACCCTTGACTCCCTTATCTTTCAAAAATCTGTCTTATTTCCACCTTAAATATATTCAACGACCCGGCCTCCTGCTGCTTCCTGCTGTCTAGACTTGCACACGAAAGGGGTTAAAGATAATAGGTATTTGATACCCAGACACACTCCAATGAAAGCAAAAGTTTAAAATGCTAGAGTTTGCAAGTTTGGTAAATGCATGATAGAATCTTGCAGCATAGAAGGAGGCCATTCTGTCCATCATACCTCAACTCCACGTTCCCGCCCGATCTCCATATCCTTTGATTCCCCTAGACTCCAGAAATCTATCTATCTCAGCCTTGAATATATTCAGAGACTCAGAATCCACAGCCCTCTGGGGCAGAGAATTCCAAATTCACAACCTCTGAATGAAGAAATTCCTCTCATCTCTGTCTTAAATGGCCGATCCCTTATCCTGAGACTGTGACGCCTAGTTCTAGACACTCCAGCCAGGGGAAAACAACCTCTCAGCATCTACCCTGTCAATCCCCCTCAGAATCTTGTATGTTTCAATGAGATCACCTCTGAGATTAACAGTCGTGTTTTTCAGCTTAAAGAAAGACTTGGATTTATATAGCGCCTTTCATGACCACCATGTCTCAAAGCGCTTTACAGCCAATGAAGTACTTTTTGAGTATAGTCACTGTTGTAATCTGGGAAACGCGGCAGCCAATTTGAGCACAGCAAGCTCCCACAAATAGCAATGTGATAATGATTAAATGATCTGCTTTACTGATGTTGACTGAGGAATAAATATTGACCAGGACACCGGGGACAACTCCCCTGCTCTTCTTCGAAATAGTGCCATGGGATCTTTTACGTCCACCTGAGAGAGCAGACGGGGCCTCGGTTTAACGTCGCATCCGAAAGTTTAAACTGAAAGCTCTTTACCCCCCCCCCCCTCCTCCCCCCCCCCCCACACTCCGATATTAAAGTGTTGAAATCTGTATTAAATGGACCATGACGCTGAGATGAATGCCCTCATGATGCTTGCCACTTAGGCCAACTCATCCTTGGAGTTGGTAACAGGGGCAGTGCATCACGCGGGGGAGAAACTTTGGGTTTGGGTCCTGTCCCAGCTCTGTGCTCTGTTGCAGTCCGGTGAAGCGTGAGGCTAATCTCTCTTGCTGTGTTCACCTGAAGTGCATGCACTGTCAAACTAACCATCAGAAACTGCACGGGAACTTCGTCTGAATTGGGTTTTTTTTTCTTGCTCCGATTTCTATTTTTTTTGAAGAAAATAAAAACATCATTTAAAACGGGCAGATTTAATCCAGGTTTTTGAGTATATTCAAGGCTGACATCGATAGATTTTTGGACTCTCGGAGATTGGAGGGATATGGAGATCAGGCGGGAAAGTGGAGCTGCGGTTGAAAATCGGCCATGATCTTATTGAATGGCGGGGCAGGCTCGAGGGGTCGAAGGGCCTACTCCTGCTCCTAATTCTTATACCCGTATGTTTTGGTGCAACCAAAGAAAATGTGGTAAAACACAACATTTGAAAAATGGAACAATTGACCAACAACAACTTGCATTTATATAGCACCTTTAACATAGTTTTAAAAAGTCCCAAGGCGCTTCACAGGTGTATTATAAGACAACAATTTGACACTGAGCCGCATAAGAAGAAATTAGGGCAGGTGAAGAGGTCGGTTTTAAGGAGCGTCTTAAAGGAGAAAAGAGAGGTGGAGAGGTGGAGTTCCAGAACTTGAGGCCTAGGCAGCTGAAGGCACGGCCAGCAATGGTTGAGCGATTATAATCGGGGATGTTCAAGAGGCCAGAATTTGAGGAGCGTAGATATCGCTTTGGGGGTTGGTGGGGGGCCGGGGGGCGGTGGTTGAGAGGCTGAAGGAGATTACAGAGATGGGGAGGGGTGAGACCATGGCAGGATTTGTAAGAAAGGTTCAGCAGGTTGGGCCCTATACTCATTGGCGTTTAGAAGAATGAGAGGTGATCTTATGAAATGTGTAAGATTATGAGGGCGCTTGACAGGGTAGATGCAGAGAGGATGTTTCCCCTCGTGGGGGAATGTAGAATTAGGGGGCATGGTTTCGGAATCGGGGGTCGTCCATTTAAAACGGAAATGAGGAGGAATTTCTTCTCTTAGAAGGACGTGAATTTTTGGAATTCTCTGCCCCAGAGAGCTGTGGAGGCTGGGTCATTGAATATATTCAAGGTGGAGATAGACAGATTTCTGAATGATAAGGGAGTCAAGGGTTATGGGGAGCGGGCAGGGAAGTGGAGTTGAGGCCAAGATCAGATCAGCCATGATCTTGTTGAATGGTGGAGCGGGCTCGAGGGGCCGAATGGCCAACTCCTGCTCCTAATTCTCATGTTCTTATTTCTTATGTTCTTATGTAACCTCGCTGCTGTTGTGTTCTATGCCTCGGCTAACGAAGGTAAGTATCCCACGTGCCTTCTTAAAGGCCTTGTACCTGTTTTAATGTTTTACCCTTTCCTTTAGTGAATTTGGGGGAGGAGAATGTTAGAGAGATTGGTTGTGAACATGTGCTGACTGCAATATGTCCTGATGTCTGTGGTATATGGGGGCGGGGGAGGGAGGAGGATAAATCTGTCGGCTTGTCTGTATCTGACTCATAGTTGCTGTCTATCTGGCTCATTTTACCCTGCAACAACTATCTTCATGTGGATTTCGCTCCCTGCATGGTGAGAATGTAATGAGCACACACTTCACCAGCAGGAAGTGAAGGCTTTGCTGCAGAGCATTTAAACACCACTTTCATGTTGGAATTCTATACAGGAAAACACGGTAACAGACAATTACTTACACCTCGACAAACACTTCACGTGTACAGTGAGAAAGAAAGGCTTGGATTTATATAGCGCCTTTCATGACCACCAGACGTCTCAAAGCGCTTTAAAGCCATCAAAGTACTTTTGGAGCGTAGTCACTGTTGTAATGTGGGAAATGCAGCAGTTATTTTGCACACAGCAAACTCCCACAAACAGCAATGTGATAATGACTAGATAATCTGTTTTTGTTATGTTGATTGAGGGATAAATATTGGCCAGGACACCGGGGATAATTCCCCCCTGCTCTTCTTTGAAATAGTGCCATGGGATCTTTTACATAGAAACATAGAAAATAGGTGCAGGAGTAGGCCATTCGGCCCTTCTAGCCTGCACCGCTATTCAATGAGTTCATGGCTGAACATGCAACTTCAGTACCCCATTCCTGCTTTCTTGCCATACCCTTGATCCCCCTAGTAGTAAGGACTTCATCTAACTCCTTTTTGAATATATTTAGTGAATTGGCCTCAACAACTTTCTGTGGTAGAGAATTCCACAGGTTCACCACTCTCTGGGTGAAGAAGTTTCTCCTCATCTCGGTCCTAAATGGCTTACCCCTTATCCTTAGACTGTGTCCCCTGGTTCTGGACTTCTCCAACATTGGGAACATTCTTCCTGCATCTAACCTGTCTAACCCCGTCAGAATTTTAAACGTTTCTATGAGGTCCCCTCTCATTCTTCTGAACTCCAGTGAATACAAGCCCAGTTGATCCAGTCTTTCTTGATAGGTCAGTCCCGCCATCCCGGGAATTAGTCTGGTGAACCTTCGCTGCACTCCCTCAATAGCAAGAATGTCCTTCCTCAGGTTAGGAGACCAAAACTGTACACAATACTCCAGGTGTGGCCTCACCAATGCCCTGTACAACTGTAGCAACACCTCCCTGCCCCTGTACTCAAATCCCCTCGCTATGAAGGCCAACATGCCATTTGCTTTCTTAACCGCCTGCTGTACCTGCATGCCAACCTTCAATGACTGATGTACCATGACACCCAGGTCTCTTTGCACCTCCCCTTTTCCTAATCTGTCACCATTCAGATAATAGTCTGTCTCTCTGTTTTTACCACCAAAGTGGATAACCTCACATTTATCCACATTATACTTCATCTGCCATGCATCTGCCCACTCAACTAACCTATCCAAGTCGCTCTGCAGCCTCATAGCATCCTCCTCGCAGCTCACACTGTCACCCAACTTAGTGTCATCCGCAAATTTGGAGATACTACATTTAATCCCCTCGTCTAAATCATTAATGTACAGTGTAAACAGCTGGGGCCCCAGCACAGAACCTTGCGGCACCCCACTAGTCACTGCCTGCCGTTCTGAAAAGTCCCCATTTACTCCTACTCTTTGCTTCCTGTCTGACAACCAGTTCTCAATCCATATCAGCACACTACCCCCAATCCCATGTGCTTTAACTTTGCACATTAATCTCTTGTGTGGGACCTTGTCGAACGCCTTCTGAAAGTCCAAATATACCACATCAACTGGTTCTCCCTTGTCCACTTTACTGGAAACATCCTCAAAAAATTCCAGAAGATTTGTCAAGCATGATTTCCCTTTCACAAATCCATGCTGACTTGGACCTATCATGTCACCTCTTTCCAAATGCACTGCTATGACATCCTTAATAATTGATTCCATCATTTTACCTACTACCGATGTCAGGCTGACTGGTCTATAATTCCCTGTTATCTCTCTCCCTCCTTTTTTAAAAGTGGGGTTACATTGGCTACCCTCCACTCCATAGGAACTGATCCAGAGTCAATGGAATGTTGGAAAATGACTGTCAATGCATCCACTATTTCCAAGGCCACCTCCTTAAGTACTCTGGGATGCAGTCCATCAGGCCCTGGGGATTTATCGGCCTTCAATCCCATCAATTTCCCCAACACAATTTCCCAACTAATAAGGATTTCCCTCAGTTCCTCCTCCTTACTAGACCCTCCGACCCCTTTTATATCCGGAAGGTTGTTTGTGTCCTCCTTAGTGAATACCGAACCAAAGTACTTGTTCAACTGGTCTGCCATTTCTTTGTTCCCCGTTATGACTTCCCCTGATTCTGACTGCATGGGACCTACATTTGTCTTTTCTAACCTTTTTCTCTTTACATATCTATAGAAACTTTTGCAATCCGTCTTAATGTTCCCTGCAAGCTTCTTCTTGTACTCCATTTTCCCTGCCCTAATCAAACCCTTTGTCCTCCTCTGCTGAGTTCTAAATTTCTCCCAGTCCCCGGGTTCGCTGCTATTTCTGGCCAATTTGTATGCCACTTCCTTGGCTTTAATACTATCCCTGATTTCCCTTGATAGCCACGGTTGAGCCACCTTCCCTTTTTTATTTTTACGCCAGACAGGAATGTACAATTGTTGTAGTTCATCCATGCGGTCTCTAAATGTCTGCCATTGCCCATCCACAGTCAACCCCTTAAGTATCATTCGCCAATCTATCCTAGCCAATTCACGCCTCATACCTTCAAAGTTAGCCTTCTTTAAGTTCTGGACCATGGTTTCTGAATTAACTGTTTCATTCTCCATCCTAATGTAGATTTCCACCATATTATGGTCACTCTTCCCCAAGGGGCCTCGCACAACGAGATTGCTAATTAATCCTCTCTCATTACACAACACCCAATCTAAGATGGCCTCCCCCCTAGTTGGTTCCTCGACATATTGGTCTAAAAAACCATCCCTTATGCACTCCAGGAAATCCTCCTCCACCATATTGCTTCCAGTTTGGTTAGCCCAATCTATGTGCATATTAAAGTCACCCATTATAACTGCTGCACCTTTATTGCATGCACCCCTAATTTCCTGTTTGATGCTCTCCCCAACATCACTACCACTGTTTTATGTCCACCTGAGAGGGCAGACGGGGCCTCGGTTTAATATCTCATCTGAAAGACGGCACCTCCGACAGTGCAGCACTCCCTTAGCACTGCACTGGAGTGTCAGCCTACATTTTGTTGTTGCTTGAGTCCCTGGAGTGGGACTTGCACCCACAACCTTGTGATTCCGAGGCGCGGCTGCAATCCACTGAGCCACAGCTGACATCTCGAGCCGCGTTATATGACCGACGGCTGGGGGGAGGGGAAGGTTTAGCTGAAAGCAAGGTCAGAAACAAAGATTTTGAGGAGGCTTCTGATGGCAGAATGAGGGGAGGCATGGCCAAGATCTCGGGAGGAGGTCGTAGTGATTGAACTAGTGACTGCCAATAGTGGGAGGAGTAGGGAGCAAGGTGTATTCCAGTCTTTAAATAAACAAAGACTTGCATTTATATAGCGCCTATCACGATCCCGGGATGTCCCAATGCACTTTACAGCCAACAAAGTACTTTTTGGAGTGTAGCCACTGTTGTAATGTCGGAAATGCGGCAGCCAATTTGCGCACAGCAAGCTCCCACAAACAGCAATGTGATAAATGACCAGATAATCTAGTTGAGGGACAAATATCAGGATACCAGGGAGAACTACCCTACCCTTCTTTGAAATAGGGCGTGTCAGCCTGGCTTGAACGCACACCTTCAGCCCCGGAGGCGAGGGTGCTACCCACTGGGCCATGGCTGACACATTGATTAGCACGATAGGCAGACAGCGAATGAGTGCTGCAACTGGTACGGTTGTCAAGTGTTTATTTGCATATTGAAACAACGAGTAAGTTCTTAAAATGGAATAATGAAGAAGAGGTGGCACTGTAGCACTGTGACCACAGTAAATGAATAACATGTTTCATCGGCACAGTGGGTTAGCAGACTTGTTCTACGTCTGGAAACCTGTATTCAAATCCTGCCAGCGTTAACATTGCGAAAATGGAAATGAGTGGGGAGTCCCACTCCAATTCTTAACTCTGGTGGAATACAAATTGTCAATCGTGGCTAAAGAGGAGATGAGGATGATTGGCGCACGATGCAGTTGTCAGTGGTTGGGGCTGTCGTTTGGAGCAGTGGGGCATAAATTCATCTATTCGAGCACTCTGTGTTCTATACCGTGTCAGCTGTGGCTCAGTGGGCAGCACTACTCGCCTCTGAGTCAGAAGGTTGTGGGTTCAGGTCCCACTCCAGGGGCGTAAGTGCATAAATCAAGGCTGACACTCCAGAGCAGTACTGAGGGAGTTCCGCAATGTCGGAGGTGCCATCTTTCGGATGAGACATTAAACCGAGGCCTCGTCTGCTCTCAGGCGGACGTAAAAAGTTCCATGGCACTATTTTGAAGAAGAGCAGGGGAGTTATCCCCGGTGTCCTGGCCAATATTTATCCCTCAATCAACATCACTAAAACTGATGATCTGGTCGTTAACACATTGCAGTTAGTGGGAGCTTGCTGTGCGCAAATTTCACAGCCACATTACAACAGTGACTACACTCCAAAAGTATGTCCACACTGGGAGTGTCAGCCGAGATTTATGTGCTCAGGTCCCTGGAGGGGGATTTGAACGCACAACCTTCTGATTGCGTTAAACTTCCGAGAATGTTTATCCGCTGGCTGGCGGGCCCAATAGGCTGTTGAAAGGCAGTTTGTGGTTTGCCCATCCTTCTGCCCATCGCCATTCCTTGCCTTCCACCTCTTGGTAATAAGCTACTTGTTTATTTTGATTCCGATAGGCATTCGAACTGCTTTTTCCTGTGTCATATTGGGATTTTTTTTTTTGACATGATTTCAATATTCTTGGTTCCCTCATATGCAAACATCGTCTTGGCTATCCCGCCTTCGCTGCCTGATGTTTTGTGCACTCCACAGAGATGTGTTTATCTTAAAGTGCTCTTGGCTGTTTCTGGGCATTCGGCTTCAGTGTTGGTGTTTGTGGGTTTTTTTTGTCATTGTAAATATGAGGGTTTTGCTTTTTACTGATTCTATGGTTGTAGGGCAAATCCCGGGTTGGGCCCTGACTTGGTCTGGAGTGAGGAGGAGTGAGATTCTCCTGAAAAAATTCTCGCTGCACTTTATTCTGGATTCAGGTCATGCGCTGATTCCAAATTTGCACTGCAACTCCTTAGGATTAAGGAAACACAGATTAATGGGATGTTTAATATGATTGCGCTATGTTTAATAACAGAGGGTGATTTCCACTGTTGCTCGCAGGTTGGCTGCCATGTTTCCCACATTACAACAGTGACAACACTCCAAAGGTACTGTAAAGCGCTTTGAGGCGTCCGGTGGTTGTGAAAGGCGCTATATAAATGCAAGTGTTTCCTCAGTATTGTTGCAGAGTGAAAGAGCTTTCCGCTGACTCTGCAGTGCCAATGCACTCTCGGCCTCCACCCATTCGGTGTCTTGTCTTATGTTTCAGAACTGCTGATTAAAATCATTTTGACTCTGTCTTCTCCCGTGACACTGTGAAGTTCTCTTTCAATTATATCACCGTGCCGAGTGCCACGTTAGTGTAGTGAGTTCAAATCCCACCATGTCAGTTTGAGAATTTCAACATCGTTTTTTTTTAAAAAAACCCATCTGGAATCAGTAAAAGTGGCCATGAAGCTGTCGGATCGTTGTAGAAACTCAACGGGTCACTCCTGTCCTTTGGTGAAGTAAACCTGCTGCGCCTTACCCAGTCTGGCCTATAGGTGACTCCAGTCCCACACCAGTGTGGTTGACTTTTAACTGCTCGTCTGAAGTGACCTAGTGAGCCACTCGGTTCTCTCAAACCTCTGTCAGTGGTTCAAGAAGGCGGCCCACCAGCTCCTTCTCCGGGCAACCAGAGACGCCCACTTTCTGAGAACAAATTTATAAAGTTTTTATTTTCCACATATATTTAAAGATTGGACTAACAGATCAACTGTGGCATTGCCAATGGTAAGTCTGTTTTATAATGCAGGTAAGCACTAAACCATATCACACAGTATATCCTGCTGCGACAGGTTGGACCTCTCTGGTCCGGGACACTCTCGTCCAGAAACATCTGAGGGAGAGGAGGATTTCTTTTTAAAAAAAAGTTTCGATTGGCTGGAGCGGCTGTCAGTCAGTGAGTGTGTTCGGCGATTGGCTGGAGCGGCTGTCAGTCAGTGAGTGCGTTCGGCGATTGGCTGGAGTGGCAGTCAGTCAGTCAGTGAGTGTGTTTGGCGATTGGCTGGAGCGGCTGTCAGTCAGTGAGTGTGTTCGGCGATTGGCTGGAGCGGCTGTCAGTCAGTGAGTGCGTTCGGCGATTGGCTGGAGTGGCAGTCAGTCAGTCAGTGAGTGTGTTTGGCGATTGGCTGGAGCGGCTGTCAGTCAGTGAGTGTGTTCGGCGATTGGCTGGAGCAGCTGTACTAGTCAATCAGTGAGTGTGTGCGCGGGTGCTGAGGGAGCTGCCCACAGGCTGCCAGCACCCGCACACAGGAACCCGCGTGCTGTCAACAGCTCCCGTGGTTTGAAAAATTCTCTGTTCCGGCACCGGTCAGGTCTCGAGGGTGCTGAACCAGAGAGGTCCAACCTGTACTGGGAACTGTGTGTAACCTGACCAACCTCCTTCAGGCTGGATCTTCTTATTGTAAATAAGCACATTGGAGGGCTGAGTATCGTCTTGGTAATTCACGCCAATGAGGAGGTATTCTGTGTTGCTGGTGGAAATCTCTCAGAAATCCGCAGGAAGGGATGGGTTTTCTTTTCCTCTTTATTTTTTTAAGTGACCCAAATTTGCACGAGTGACACCAGAGGTGTGACGCATGTGTCACAAAACTCCATCCCTCTCCCCAACTCCTGTCTGAGGCTGAACCAGACTGTTCGCAACCTTGAAATGAGCTTCCGACCACATATCCGCATCATACCTAAGACCGCCTATTTCCACCTCCGTAATATCGCCCATCTCCGCCTTTGCCTCAGCTCATCTGCTGCTAAAACCATGCATTCGTTATCTGTAGACTTGACTATTCCAACGCACTCCTGGCTGGCCTCCCACATTCTACCCTATGTGTCCTAACTCGCACCAAGTCCCGCTCACCCAACAGCCACTGTGCTCACTGACCTACATTGGCTCCCAGTTAAGCAACGTCTTGATTTCAAAATTCTCATCCTTGGCCTCGCTCTTCCCTATCTCTGTAATCTTCTCCAGCCCCACAGCGCCCCCCCCCCCCCCCCCCCCCCCCCCGAGATGTCTGCACTCCTCTAATTCTGCCCTCTTGAGCATCCCTGATTATAATCGCTCAACCATTGGTGGCCGTGCCTTCTGTTGCCTGGGCCCCAAGCTCTGGAACTCCCTCCCTAAATCTCTCTGCCTCTCTACCTCTACCTCTCGATAACTGCGGTAAATTGGTGAAACGGGGGGGGGAAAAAAAAGAGTCGTATTTTAAACAAAAAAAGTTAGATTGTGATGGTTTTAACACAAACCTTCTGCCCAACTTGCATTCTCGCCATCCAGCATGCACACAATCTATCGCTGCTTCCTCTTCAGTGACAAGTTTACAGTCACCATATCCGTTATAGATGCGAAAACAGAATTTTACAGCACAGAAACAGGCCATTCGGCCCAACGGGTCTGTGCCGGTGTGTCTGCTCCACACGAGACTCCTCCCACCCCTCTTTATCTCACCCAATCAGCATATCCTTCAACTCCTTGCTCCCTCATATCTTTATCTAGCTTCCCCTTAAATGGATCTATCAGTAATTAGGAAGGCAAATGGAATGTTAGCCTTTACTGCAAGAGTATAAAAATAGGGAATGAGACAGTTTTGGTTTCCTTATTTAAGGAGGGATATACTTGCATTGTAGGCAGTTCAGAGAAGGTTCATGAGGTTGATTCCTGAGATGAGGGGGTTGTCCTATGAGGAAAGGTTGAGCAGGTTGGGCCTGTACCCATTGGAGTTTAGAAGAATGAGAGGTGATCTTATTGAAATGTATAAGAT